>NC_041220.1:25264262-25271482 GCF_002837175.3 Physeter macrocephalus | reverse complement strand
AATGGAATATTACTCAGCCATAAAAAGAAACGAAATTGAGTTATTTGTAGTGAGGTGGATGGACCTAGAGTCTGTCATACAGAGTGAAGTAAGTCAGAAAGAGAAAAACAAATACCGTATGCTAACACATATATATGGAATCTGAAAGAAAAAAATGGTTATAAAGAACCTAGGGGCAGGACAGGAATAAAGTTGCAGACATGGAGAATGGACTTGAGGATATGGGGATGGGGAAGGGTAAGCTGGGACAAAGCAATAAAGATGTTAAAAAAAAAAAAAGTTGGGGAAGGGCCAGTGGATGGATGAAACAAGAAAGGCAGAATGCTGGGAATTGTTGAAGGTGGGTGGTGATGGATATGTGGAGATTCACTGTACTCACCTCTAATTTGATGTGTGTTTGGAAATTTCCATAACAAAAAGATTTCTTTTTTCAAAAAGAAAAAAAAAGACTAAATATAGAAAAATGAAGTGTTGCTTGGTTAATTAGCCTTAGATATAGGTTATAGCAACACCCCATACCAATGGGTGACTTGCTACCTATCTTAAAAAAAGGTGCAAGGGAAGAATATCATTATGTATTACAGTGTTCCCATGACATGATGCCAACGTTTATTCTGTATATTCTCTTGCCCAGAAAAGAAAATTTGAGAATCTTAAAGGATGGTGGTTGTTAATTTTATTTTGGGTTTTCATTATTATTGTCAGCCATAAAATTTGTATGTTGATAACAGTGATGATGATGAAAATCTTAATAATAAAATTTTCATCATCATTAAGTTGAGAAGAGTTGTTCAATGACCAACAGACTTAAAGAAGGTAAAAACCTGAGTTTTTTTGCCAGTTTGTTTCCATGGATGAGTCTTTCTATCTTCTTGAATCTCAGTTTCTTTATCTGAAAAAGTAATCGGTCATCCTAAATGATCTCAGTGGTTAATTTCTGTCTTCATGTACTGTGATTTTCTGATGTTTGCTGGGAGAGAATCTTCTTTACCTGGTCTCTGAGAAAGAAAAATGAAAAGGCACAAAATCGGATGTTATAGCTGATGGCCGGGTCATAGAGGAATATAGGGTTATTTGTACTCTCTTCTGTTTTATTCAGCTGTAGTTTCTGTAATAGATGAGTACAATATCCCATGTGATTGGTATAGAGGAGCCATGGCTGATGCCATTGTAGGGACATGGGGTTACCAAACAGGGCATGGATCCATTATCTTGGCGGCTACTTCTGAGAGCCGTGAGATGGTTTAACCTTCATGAGGTAGCTTCGTGCACTTCCCACACCAATTCGTGATTCTAGTAACAGGTTTCAATGTATTTTAAGCAGATTTGTTTATTACAACCAACGCAGGTAAAGAGCGGTGTTAGTGGTTTTCAGAAACAAACATGTTTGGACATACTTTCAGGGAAAAGACGATTCTTACCTTTCCGCTTCCTTTATTTTTGATTGCAGAACTTCAGATGGTGGCAAGGTTGTTGGCACCATACAAGTCAGTGTCGTGAAGATGGGGGAGATTGAGGATGGGGAAGCCGACCACATCACGACAGATGTGCAGGGACAAAAGGTAGGGTCCCAGTCAGCTCACTGCACAGATTAAATTAGAAACGATCAGCTTTGCCAGCTGCCTGGATCGCCGCTACCTCTGTGCGGTATGAAATCTCATTATTCCAAAGCTAAATGAGAAATCAGCTTTGGAATGGGAGTACCGTAAGTGTGTCTCATCCTCGTAACCCGACCGCGTATTTGCATGGAACTGTGCAAAGCCATGCACCATTCATAACATCATTCTCTTCATAGCTAGCTCCCATGTGGACACAGCCTCTTCTCAGTTCGAAAAAAAGTATTGATCACTGTTGCATCCTGCCGTAATTAACCCTATGTGAGATGCACAGAAGATTCTGGAAGGCCTATTGCCAAAAGTAACCACTTCTCCGCTCTCGAAATTCTCTTTGGAAAGAGATGCACTTTGAATTTGGACTTCGTTTTTATGTGAAGGATGACAGATTTAACAACTTTGTGCCTTATGAAATTGCAGAGAGAGAAGCAGGAAGTAGTAAACGGTGGAGGGGGAGCTCTGCTTGAGGAGCGATGCCAGCTGGAAGCGAAGCAGCTTCCTTGAAGGCCAGGATAAAAACCCCAATATTATCAATATCCAGGGCTTTTACTTGTTTTCTACTTTCTTTTCTTTAAGAGAGAGACTTGATATAAGTATTAGTCTAAAGTTCTGTCTTAGGAATGTGATTGCCTGTTTTACTGAGACACAGGGGACAGATTTACGAACTGCTAATAGTTTTTTTTTTCCCCAGGGAAATGAATTTGTTTGTGTACTAGAATGCCTACCTTTTCATAAATGAGCATTTTTTTAATGACAAGGTCTATTGTGACCTATTTTCTGGCTTAGTGTCGCTTATCTGGGAGCATATTTTAATTTCTGGTACATCTACATGGGAGACGGTGCAGTGCTTATCTAACACTTAACAAATCATGAACTTTACCAAAAAAAGTAAAATAAAATCTAAACTGACTTTCAAAAAAATATTGTTCTTGCCCAGCATAAGCTAGGGTCTTACCGCTTCCCCAAGCCTCATTCTTCTCTGTTCCCTACTATCCCTCAGAATATATTCCAGGTCATGAACACATTCCAGTGAGGTCCAATGTTTGAATCAGGTTGCTTGCAAATGTCAGGGCCATGGTGATGTCATGCAGCAGATCGTCTTAGGATGTGTGTATTTAAGATTCTTGTCTTGTGGCTAGGTTCTGTCATTCAACCCTTGTTAGCTTTGGAATTCTACGTAAGACTCCTCTTAGCCACCACCACATGGATGCTTATATGTACTAAGATTAAGGAGAGAGGATTTGTAAGCTAAGAAGGTGGGGAGGGTGTGGGAGATGGGGACAGAATGAACTAAGGGCATGCGCTAGGAGACCAGGAGCTAAAACACTTCCCATCTCAAAGCAGGCCTGCTTTCCCTGTTCCCAGTCTATTACCAGCCACCTCTTTATTTTTCTCAAAGCTGGCTCACCCCTTGACTCCTTTATAATGTTGCTATTATGGGGTAGCACAAATTGAATCATATTCTTTTCATAAATGGAGAACTTGACACCCAGGAATATGCCCCATCAAAGTCGTACATAATGTTTCTGACTTAGTAATGTGAACTTAAAAATAAAGACTTAACTGAGCCGTTCTTGAAATAGGAGGTGGTAGTGTCAGCAAGTACCTTGTAGGAGTCATAAGTGTACTAAAATGGTAAACCCATCAAGCAGTGTTGGTTTTAGCTCTGTCCTATCTGGATTCTTAGTAAACCTTGACCTCTTGTGAAGTTTTTTATAGAGTTACTATAAACCCTACTGGCAATCCCTAGGAATAGTCATGAAGGACATGTAATAAGGTCCACTATGCATGATATTTTGAAGAGTTATGTGGAAATAACTTTATCTTGGTGTTTTTCAAAGTGTGGTCAGAATCATCAGAGGTGTTTGTTAGAAATTCAAATGTGGGGACCCTTTTGCAGGTCTGCTAAATCAGAATCTCTATGAAGTGCATTAACACAATCTGTTACTAATAGTGATTTAAGTCCTGAAGTTAGTCAATGGCTGAAATATATGAAAAGACAAAGTAACTGAAATGGAGGTTATCCCTAAAACAACATCCCTCTCACTGCTTGGTGTGAATGGGGGAGAAAGAAATGGAACTACTCTTAAAACCATAGTCATGTATTGAGTGACACATGCTCTCTCTCATTTATAAGGAGCAGCTAAAAGATTCATACCTATGTTTATCAGCTTGGGCTTTCATAATAAAATACCATAGACTTAAACAATGGAAATTTATTTTCTCATAGTTCTGAAAGGCTACGAAGTCCCAGATCATGGTGTCAGATGATTCAGTTCCTGGTGAATGCTCTCTTCCTGGCTTCCAGATTTCTTGCTGTGTCCTCACAAGGCTTTTCCTTGGCACAGATGCACAGAGAGAGGGAGAGAGAGAGAGTGAACTCTGGTGTCTTCTTCTCTTCTTGTAAAGGACACCAGCCCTAGCATTAGGGTCCTACTCTTATGACCTCATTTAACCTTAATTACCTCCGTTAACGTCTTATCTCCAAATACAGTTACATGGGACATTGGGACTTCAACATATGATTCTGAGGAACACAGTTCAGTTCATAACAATACCCCGATATAAAATATTACATTTTAATCTTGACTCTTACATTACCTCCAGAGCATGGAATAAAATACAAATGAAAAGCCAAACTCTTTCCTCTCACATACATTTACTTACTTGTTTCCTAAAACCGTATTATTATGCATTTTTTATCAAGGGAAGATTGTACAGAGGGTCATTCACCATATTATACTGGTTCAAACTTCTATTTCATATATACATACATAGTAATAGAACACAGCGTGTTAAAATCACGTAGCAGTAGAAAGAAAAATTCACAAAAGCCCTACGAACATCGTCCTTTTACAAAGCTAACATATTAGGTGAAATATCACATTAGGTATACCAAACTTTTTTTTTTTAATTTTGGAGTCATCTTTGACTCCTTTCTTCCTCTCATACCTACAGTCAGTATGTCAGCAAATCCTGTTGATTTTGACTTCTGAATAATCTAGAACCTGGCAACTCGTGAGCCCTTCACTATAACCAACATTGTCTATCACCTAGATTTTTGCAGTAGTCTCTTAAACGTCTCCCTGGCTCCCTCCATCCTCCTTCCCTGACCTCCCCCGCCACCATCATAGTCCGTTATCAGCACAGCACTTAGTAAAATGTAATGCGGAAGTTGTCATTCCTCCAATGGCCTCTCATCTTCCTGAAATTATAAACCCAAATTCTCACTTAAAGTCCTCTAAGTGTTGGCCCCCTTCATGTCCTTCACCTCCTCCTCTACTCCTCATTTTTGTTCATTTCAGTCCAGTCACATTATCTTCTTTGATTCTCCTTGAACAGTCCAGGTATATTTCCAAATTGGGTCCTTAAACTTTGATACTCAATCTACCCGTGAAGCATTTTTCCCAGCAACTGTGCTTCACTCCTTCACTTCCTCTGATCTTTATACAAAATCACTTTCTCACTGAAGTCTTCTCTGCCACAATATCTAAAATTTCAATGCCTACCCAAAACTCTGTCTCTCTTCTCTGCATTATTTTTGTCCTTAGTACTTATCACTGTCCAACATTATATATCTTTTTAGTTTATCTCATATATTGTTTATTTCCCTCATTAGAATTAAACTTCCTGAGGGCAAGATATTTGTCTATTTTGTCCTTTCTTTAACCCTCAGCTCCCAGAGCAGAGCCTGACATGAGAAAAACGAATGAGTGAATAAATGAAGTCAATTTTACTTTGAAGAAATTAAATCCAATATCGTCTCCTAGAAGGGAAAATATTTGGCTACATATAGCGCTGTACAAACTGACCGGTCAATAAATAAAGCGTGTAATAAGGATGTAGTGAAGAGTGTAGGATTATGAAGGAAAGAGGAAGAAATTAAATTTTTAAAAACCTTTGAAATAAGTGGTCAAGAAAAAATGCTACTGAGGAAAGGAGAACCAGGAAACAAAATCATCAAGTCAGGTGACAGATGAGAAAACTCATGTAAGTAAAAGCCAACAGGATCAACTGAGAGAGCCCAGTTCACCACTTTGCCTGCCCCAGAGATGCCTGGGCTTCTTGTTAGGGCAGGAGGGTTAACAATCCTCTGGTGAGGCTGGTTAAACCCAGATCCTGCCTTGTCTTCCCCTTTTGTTTAGTGTCTATATTATATTTGAACGTTGCAGAGTTCTAATGATCAAAGTGGTAGTGATTTTTTCAAAAAGAAGGAAAATGCCTTACTTATTTACGGCCATGGCAAAAATGGAATAAGTGGAGTAATAATATGTCTCCCTTTGACTGTGAACCTAACCCAGCTAGTCTTTCGATGACCTGCTGCCCTTAGGTTATTTTGACCCCATACTTTGAAGAGGTGTTTTAAGTGGACTTTCATCAGACTTAATCAGGGAAAAACTAGAGTCCTTGTGTAGCTAAAGACCAGCCTCCAAATGTTTCCTCCCTTTATCTACCCTAAATATAAAAGTTGAAAATTATATAACAGGCCCTACTTATCTTCATAGAATATTAAAAGGCATAAAATATTCATCATTCATTCATCAAACAATACTACCTTCTATGTTCTAGGCATTGGACTAGTTTCTGGGTATTCAGCAATGAACCAAATAGACACGGATGCCACCTTCTGGGGAAGTAGCAGTAAAAAAGAAAGTAATATACTGTTGATCAGATGATGCTGTGTTCTATAGGAAAAATAAGACAGAGTGCAAGGACTAGGGAGTGCTGGGCTGTGGCCTTTTTAAACTGGATGGTCAAGGATAGATTCACTGGTAATGTGATATTTGAGCTGAAACATGCAAGAAAGAAGGGAACAAGACGTGGATATCTGAAAGGAATAGGAATTGTAGACAGAGTGAATAGCAAGAGCAAAGGTCTTGAGGAGACAAGATGCTTATGGTGTTGAAGGAGCAGCAAGGAGGCCAGTGTGGTTGGAACTGAGGGGTCAAGGAGCAGAGTGGTAGGAGTTGAGGACAGAGGTTCATGGGGCAGGGAAGACCGACTCCCATGAAGGTGTTAGACTCTGGGCTATGTGTAAAGACAGTTGAGGAGCTGTGAGTATAGGTATGAAATCTGATTCATGTTTAAGAGGACTGTTCCAGCTGCTGTGTGGACTAGGGCCTGAAAGGAGGCAAGGACGGAAGAATGGAGTCTGATTATTATGAAGATTCAGGGGAGAAGTGCAGATGAGCTGGATCAGGGTGTGACTGATGGAGAAAGTGAGACGTGGCCAGACTCCAGGGTGAAAGGCTAGCAAAAAATAGAATTACCATTTTCACAGAAACAAATGGACATTTCTCCAAAGTAGACAAACAGATGGCCAACAAACACATGAAAAGATACTCAATCACTAACCATTAGAAAAATGCAAATCAAAACCACAATGAGGCATCACCTCACACTTGTCAGAATGGCCATCATCAAAAAATCTACAAACAATAAATGCTGGAGAAGGTGTGGAGAAAAGGGAACACTCTTGCACTGTTGGTGGGAATGTAAATGGATACAGTCCTATGCAGAACAGTATGGAGGTTCCTTAAAAAACTAAAAATAGAACTACCATATGACCCAGCAATCCCATTACTGGGCATATACCCTGAGAAAACC
>NC_041220.1:25241445-25264014 GCF_002837175.3 Physeter macrocephalus | reverse complement strand
ACCATATGCTAACACATATATATGGAATCTAAAAAAAAAATGGTTCTGAAGAACCTAGGGGCAGGACAGGAATAAAGACACAGATGTAGACAATGGACTTGAGGCCACGGGGAGGGGGAAGAGTAAGCTAGGACGAAGTGAGAGAGTGGCATGGACATATATACACTACCAAATGTAAAATAGATAGCTAGTGGGAAGCAGCCGCATAGCACAGGGAGATCAGCTCGGTGCTTTGTGACCACCTAGAGGGGTGGGATAGGGAGGGTGGGGGGGAGATGCAAGAGGGAGGAGATATGGGGATATATGTATACATATAGCTGATTCACTTTGTTATGCAGCAGAAACTAACACAACATTGTAAAGCAGTTATACTCCAATGAAGATATATATACATATATATAAAAAAACAACACTGAGAGTAGCAGTTGGAGGAAGACAGGAGATTTTGAGATGTTACATTTGACATTCCTCTTAGACATCCAAGTATGGATATATCTAAACAGTTGGAGGTTCAAGTCAGAATTCAGGTGAGATGTCCAAGCTAGAATTATATATTTGTGAGTCATCAAATGATATTTGGATGGTATTTAAACCGTGAGACTGAATGAGATCACAAAAGCATAGCAATTCTCATATTTTACACTCTTCAAATTTATATTTATGTGGATTTTACCTATTGATATTTACTGTATTAGAGATTTTGCTTATTTGGATTATATCTGTAGACATTTATCATATTAGAAACTCAAACAAGAAATGTTTAAAACAGAAGAGTACATAAGCACACAAACCATTAACTGTCAAATGATTGTGTCATATAGCGTCTAGAAAATTCTACCGTATGCTTGTAAGAGAGAGGGAAACAGACAGGAATTCCCTGGCGGTCCAGTGGTTAGGACTCTACGCTTTCACTTCCAAGGGCTTGGGTTCAATCCCTGGTCGGGGACCTAAAATCCCCCAAGCCATACGCCCCCCCACCAAAGAAAAAGAGAAGGAAACAGACAAATAATATTTTAGTATTAATATGAAAATAAACTTGTCTTCGCCCTGTGCTAGATGCTACAAAGGGTGCAAAGGCAAAAGTTATCAGGGACTTCCAGGAGACTCCAGACCAAACTTTGAAAAGCGTGATTGATGGAATAAATCAACAGATGTGAAAGTACTTGTCTATGAAGTGTTGGTCTTGATGGATTCATACAGAGCTTTATGATTATTGTTCATACAATATTGCTAATTTTCTAGCTCAGTGCCTGGCAAATTGATATGTTAGCTGAGAGTCAAAATCATTTAGCTCCAAGAATTTTACATATCCTATGTTTCGTCTGCTTGGCCACACTTACCATCAAATGACACTTTTTAAACTATTAATCAAAATCAATAGGCTTATGGCGCTACATCTGGTACAAAAAGCATGTGATGTTTGTTATTCCTGCTCAGAATCACAAATGTAAAGTTATTACATTGAGAGCGCACACCATGTGAGTGTGTAATGCTGCAAATATCCATCACAGTAATAGCAATGAACAGTAGAAATAGCTGAAGCTTCTTAAGCACAGATTCCACATCATTTCCATCTTTGCATTCTCTGTAGCAATCAGCACAGTGCAAAAAGATTCTAAGGTCAATGTAAAAAAAAAGTTAAAAAAATAAAATAAAAACAACCTAAGGAAATAAGAAATAAGGTTCTTGGCTTTGAAAACTTTCAATCTAAATAAATAGAGACAGAAAAGGTACACTCAGGAAACAATTGAAGAAAATAATTGCTGAGTCCAAATATGCAAATATTAATTAATTTAGTAAATATTTATTAGATATTTTCTGTTTGTGTTCCATGGATTTAAATCTTGAGAGCATTCTGAATAGTAGAGTTGTAAAATACAAAGTAAGAATATTAGTTTAAAATTGTCCTGAATATCAGCCTTCCAGTGTGAATGGAAGATATGAAATTATAAAAGTCATATGTCTGTATTCATTTGGTGGAATAAAACGGGCCTTTTGTTAGGAAACAGAAAGTTATCTTTGATTTCAAAGAGGCAGGCTTGCCTCCATAAAGGGAAGCAGTTTCTCAGGGTAATAGCCTGATCTCTGTGAATTATGGGCTTCTTCACTAAAAAGGTTTAGTCTAAACCATTCCTATAAGTTCTATTGTAGATGATGATCTTCTTTGGGAAGGGAAGATGACTTAGAGCTGTATACCAAGTTATTATGTGGAAGGATATCAGGGACAAAGCATGAAAGGATTTGAGGACCAGTCTGAGAATATTGGATTTGATTGGACAGTAAATAACCATTATATACATTCTAGAACAGAACATTGATATGACGAACATAATGTTTACAAAAGATTACTTTAACAGCCCTATGTAGGCTGAAAGAAGTCGAGAAAACGTTGCAAATAAGAGAAATAAAGAATTTTAAGTATGTCCAAGCATCCTTGCACATTGCTGTAGTGATTTGGGAAGTACATCTCCAAAATAGCTGTGAATTAAAAGAAGGGATCGGGCTTCCCTGGTGGCGCAGTGGTTGCGCGTCCACCTGCCGATGCGGGGGAGCCGGGTTCGCGCCCCGGTCTGGGAGGATCCCACGTGCCGCGGAGCGGCTGGACCCGTGAGCTGTGGCCGCTGGGCCTGCGCGTCCAGAGCCTGTGCTCCGCAACGGGAGAGGCCACAGCAGAGGGAGGCCCGCATACCACAAAAAAAAAAAAAAAAAAAGAAAGGATCACCTCTGACTTTTGGTTGGTCGGGAAAATGATTTAGAGAACATAAAATTTTAAGAGCTGTTTGCAGTTATTCATTTTTTCAGTAAACTAGGATCTCAATATAAGCACTAAAGAAAGTATGAAAGCACATTTTTCTCCATCAAGAAATTTCCTGAGTAATGTGATGAATGTCATGATAGAGGAATGAGTAGTGGGCTTTAAGAATACAGAAAGGGCTTCCCTGGTGGCGCAGTGGTTGCGAGTCCGCCTGCCGATGCAGGGGACGCGGGTTCGTGTCCCGGTCCAGGAGGATCCCACGTGCCACGGAGCGGCTGGGACCGTGGGCCATGGCCGCTGAGCCCGGCGCGCCCGGACCCTGTGCCCCGCAACGGGAGAGGCCACAACAGAGAGAGGCCCGCGTACCGCAGAAAAAAAAAAAAAAGAATACAGAAAGCAACATTTAAATCAATGTTTTCAGTCATTTGTCTTCCTTCTCAAAATGCTTCAGGGACATAATACATTCTATCATGAACAGTGACCTCGGTGGTGGTGAATCTCAAGGAGGGGGGCACTCCCCGGAGGAGGAACGGAGGTGGGTCACAGATAGTTAGAACAGTTGGGAAATAGCCTAGGCAATTCTGATACATCCTACTAGGGAGGGCAGTCTGAGCCCTTGGAGCCTCTTGACAACACCATGCTTGCTACAGAAGGATGGCTGTTTCCCTTAGAACTCTTCACCCAGAGAACTTTCTGGGGTTTTGTCTGTTTGTTTTGTTGTTGTTTGCATTTATTTGTCTATGTCTGATGTATTTGCTCTAAAAATTTACTTTCCTCCTTCTCCCAGCCCTCCTTTTTCTTCTCTGGGGCCGGGCGGGGGGGCGGTTGCTAGAGATAAAAGGAAAGTCATCTGAAGAAGTAATTACTGGTCTCTGCCTATGTGAATATAGGTTTCTTGTCAGCCTCTCTGGGGCCAGAAAAGTTTTGCTTCCTCTGTTAGTTACAGTTTCATAGGAGGTTGAAGCAGAGTCCCATGCTTAGGGATGGCTTATCTGAGATAGTATCTCCCACCTATGGTTCACTCGTTAGGAACACGGCAATGTGCTCTCTGTGTCTCTCTTCTCTCCTTCTGTCCAGAGAAGTGTTGGTTCTGTAAAGGATTGTGAGCTGAATCTATTTATCATGGATTAATAGATCTATGATCTCTGGATCCACTTATTTATAAATTGCTTATTCATAAATCAGACATCAGCTTGTTTATAAAGTATCCTCATACTTTATGAGCAAGTGTTTGCATCCTCTTGCCAGAAACAAGCATCTCTTTTTGCCTTATGAAATTAGATGCTGTAACATATTTTATTTTTTATTTAAAGTTGCCTTTACTTAAAAGCCAGAAGATAAGTTTCTTTTTACTGATCGAAAGTCAACCCAGGCAACAGAAATACAAAGCCATTCAGCTTGTCATAGGTGATTTGCTATAGGAGGAACCTATCTCTAGAATGCGGATAATCCTTTTCCACAAAGTACAAACTTTGTTTCCTAAGTAGTCTTTAACTGGAACTGAAATGTAGTCTATAATTGTATAATATAATCATATTATATATAAATGTAAGTAAATAATCACAAGTTAAACAAGGTTCATTGTAAAGATAAAGCTGAAAATAGTTTTACAAAAATGTTGGTTCAGAACTTTTTGAAACTGTGTGCATGGCCTCATGTTTTGCAAATAAAAAAAGAATCTCATTTCTTATTTGATCATTTTCAAATATGTTTTCTTTTCTCTTTTATTCCTTCTTAGTGTGCACTGGTATGTGAATGTACAGCCCCAGAAAGTGTGAGCAGAAAAGATAACCTACCTTTTTTGAACGCAGGTACGTACCTCAGTTTTGGAAACTTACATTCATTTCATATGAACATACATTTTATTTTTCTGTGAACTCAATACTGAATCTGAGCAGCATTCTTACAGAACCATTGTGGACACTTATTAAATATTGGTAATCATGGGAGTCAGCAGAGTGGTGTTAGACTTGACAATTCTGTAAGAAAGATATATAATATATATAAATACATGTATATATCTGGCTATATGGCAAAACAAATTCCTTTTAGCTATTGGATTTTATATCATCTGAAATGAGGTATTAGAAGAGGGAGTATTAGAAATGTCAAACTCTTAATTAGTTTGAGTTTTAGTTTATTACTTTTAATGAAGTTGTTAAAACAGTGTGTATATGGATTCAGTAGGAAAAATTCATATACACATTTGTACATTCCTGAGTGTGTGTGTACACATATGTGTGTGTGTGTGTGTGTGTATAGTGTTACTTGTAGTAATATATTTGGATTTCAACAAGGAACTAAACAATGTGATAAATGATGACTTTGAGACATTTGGTAAAATTACAAAATATGCGATGATATGTATATAAATTATGGAACTGATTTTTGAATGATAACATAAATTATGTTACCAATAGTGATAATAATGTCAAATAAGTGGCAGGCGAGATGCCACTCATATGCCTTGCCTTACCTTGCTTTCTGATGTGTGCTATGTGTGCTATGAAGAAGGCAGTATTATTATCTCCATTTTACAGATGAGGAAATTGCTCAAGGTCACTACCTAGTGAATAGCAGGTCCAGAATTTAAATCCAGTTTTAATCACAAGGCCTTTGCTCTTAATTACCAGGTCATGCTATTACTAAAAAGCCATTAATTAAAAAGTTGGTGTAACAATAGAATAAACCTTAATATTTTTCTAACCTTCTATATTGTACATTTCAACAGTGACATGGATAGCATGATAATCAGATTAATGAGTGATACAAACTTCAAAGGATTACTAATACATAACCCCTAAACTATTAGCAATTTTTCCCTGTAGGAAGCCACGGGATGGAGAAAGACAGGCAACCTTTTGACTCAAAGAACTCAAAATAAAATATAGCAATGAAAAAACCATTAAATGTACTTATTAGAATGAAGGATTAAACCAAAGAAGAGCAGCTGCTTCTCAACCTATGACCAAGTGACATGATTTTTTAAAATTTTTATTAAGGGTGTAATACCAGGAGGGACATTCATTAAACAGTGAATGGGCTACCTGGACAGCTAGACCAGCCATGTACCATAAAGTACTTGATAAGTTATCCATGTGGATAAAATAACTAATGTATCCTCAAAGGGTCTTCCTCACATATATTTTTTTCACCTGAAAGTTGACCAAACCTTTAGTCCTTTATTTCAATATATCCAGATAATCTATTTACCAGATGTCAATTTTGAGAAATAAAATTGAATGTGGGAGATACTACATTCATGTTAAATTCAGTTTGAATGAATCAAATTATCATCAGAATCATCTACACTGTAATTATAACACACTTTTTAAGTGATTCACTCATGTGAACCTTGTAATTTTTTATGCCCACAAAGAGAAATGCCATTTTAAAAAACTGATTGGTTTAATATAAACTTCAAAGAGAAAGAGAAAAATGGCTCCCGGAGTAAGAAAATATATCACCTAAGGAAGAAGAGACAAAGGGAACATAGTGAAAAGTAAATCTGCACCTCCTAATTCTTGTGCCATTAAATCTGCAAGGCATGAGTCTTGGAAGCGTACTAACTCTTCCAAATTACTACGGTACAATTCCTAACATATGAACTGTAATATGACAAAAAGTGACATGGAAGTGATGGAAGCAGCTGTTTTCTGCAATTTAAATATACTCAGTGGAGTGAAAGATGATTGATTACTGCTTTTCCCTTTTCCTGGAGGTGACAGTTTTGGTGGTGATTCTCCACTTAGCTCCGATGATATTTCTCAATGTCCTTAGTCCAGGCAATCCGGAAGCGCCTAGAATATATTTGCCACAAATACTTTCTATGAGCCTTCTTATATCAGGGAGAGACAAGGCTAAACGACAGTCAAATGTTATAAAAGCTAGTTTTTTTAAAAAAAGTTATTTTAAAGTACAACTAAATGCTATATATGAAATGTTTCTGTTCTAAGTGTGTTGTGCACATATAGCATATGTAGCTAGACTATGTGCCTATGACTTTGGTCTGTGTGTACCTTGGTCTTTTGTTCTATTTATTTATCTGTCTAAACTCAGCAACCTTAGAATTAATCCACTATATTCCCATCTGGTATTTTTTCAAAATCTTTAGGTGAAGGGAGTTATTGACATTCTCCTCAAGTCTCTGTATTCATGTATTATATGGAACTTGCCAGTCTCAAGTGAGCGATGAAGTTCTTAGTGCAAGAGGATGTCATAGCTCATAGCTGCTCCTGATTATTCTATTTATATCTCTAGAGGTTTAATGCATGACTTGGGAAATTCACTTATCTATTGTGAGACTACAAAGAAAAAGCTCTTCCCCCTCGGGCCTCACCTTTTTCATGCCCTGTTTGCCTCTCAAGTTGAATGTATATGTTGGGAGCCTGGCGAGTTGAGGGCAGGAAGAGAAAAGAGATGAGGAGGAGGAGAGGGGGCAGAATTTACAATTCCATAAAAAGGATATATAAATACCTTAGTTATAGGAGAAAACAAATTCCTTTCAGCTGTTGGCTTTTATATTCTCTGAAACAGGAAATGCACTAGAAGGTACAGTATTAGAATTGTGAGGTTCTCATTTTGCTTAATTTTATAATTCTGTAGTTCATCAAATAAAGTTGTTAAAATAATAGATTTACCCGTTTAATTATTGGTTTATTCATTTAAGCAAATGGTAGTGAAAACACTTAGCACTGTTTGTTGTTGAGGTATTGTTTGGGGGATGGGGGTAGGGGAAGTTATTTGGAACAGAGGGAGGTGTAGACAGCAGAGTCTCTTACCTGGTCACAGAGTTGGGTGTCCTACTAAGTCTCATCAACTGAGAGGTGCCTTGCCTACAACAGAACAAGAGCAAATGTGCTCTGGTGGTCTTAATATCAGAGCACTGGACAGACTCTTCTGAAGAACTGGTGTCACAGCCTAATAGTTTAGCTTTTGCTATGTTTTCCTTCGTTTTAGAAATACTTCATGAAAGTATTCATTTTCATCTGTCTCACATGGAGTCACATATCTATTCTTTGTCACTTACAGTTGTCTTTCTCAGGAGTTATTTATATTTAATAAGCCTGACCACAGATAAACTTTTTAAAAATTTTTGTCAAGGAGACAATTCTCTCTAGATTTCCTAAGTCTCTCTAGATTTCCTAAGTCTACCAATTTTCCTTGTAAAAGTATAATCCTACAGAATACTTCAGTCCATGGACTTTGATATTATTATGCCCAATCAGAGGAGCTAATGGGCCCTGTCACCAAGTTTCCTATTATCTTCACATTTCAAGTGAGTTTCCCCCTGTCAGAAAGCATTCGATCTGATACAGCATCTTTCTTGGTTGAATTCCATACTGCTTGAGTCATGAAATTATCCTTCATATTTTTTAAAGACGACTTTCGCTTTACATTAAAGTGTGTGCTGTCCATCTCCCTCACAGAGGGTGTATCTGACAACGATGATTTCCATGACTGTGTCAGTTAGAATCTAAGCCACAACGCAGGGACTACTCTGCTTTCAGTCCTAAACACAGGCAATTTCCCTCCTGTTTGGAGAATTTATTGGTGTTTTTCTTCTTGCCTCACAGATAAATCGCAATTTTTCTCGAAATACTCCACTATATCTTTGATTCTTTTTCCCCCAATAGGATTAAGCCATCTACTACTATTGCTTTACGGAAGATGCCTGATTATGTGCTATTTAAGAAGAAGTGTTGCTTATTTATTTCTGTGTCTCCAGGGCCAGAATACAATAGGCACTCTTGAAATAAAAGAATTTATTACTCTCCCTAAAAATTACTATGAAATTCTCATTTTAAGTTTTTTCCTGCCTCATATGGCACCATAGTTTTTTGTGTTTTTTTTTTTCAGTACGCGGGCCTCTCACTGTTGTGGCCTCCCCCGTTGCGGAGCACAGGCTCCGGAGGCGCAGGCCCAGCGGCCATGGCTCAGCGGCCCAGCCGCTCCGCGGCATGTGGGATCCTCCCGGACCAGGGCACGAACCCGCGTCCCCCGCATTGGCAGGTGGACTCCCAACCACTGCGCCACCAGGGAAGCCCAGCACCATAGATTTTAACTGCCTTTCACAATACCACACAGCTGAACTGAATATTGGGTGACATTCTCCTCACTACCACCTCATGTAAAGCAAGACATGACAATATTTTAGGAGATATTCTGAGAGACATTGAAAAATATTTCCCTCTATATTCATTTCGAGTCCTGAGGATTTCCAGCCAAAAGACAAATCCCATTTTCCCCATTTTTTCTTTTCATTCATGAGGTACTAAATCAACTACCTAGTCAAATTTTAGATCATATCAATTTATGCTAACAAAGATATCTCTGCTGTATTTTCTCCATACTAGTTTAAATAGATTTTGCCCTTGTATTTATAACTCTATGATGTGTAAAATATGGGACCATCTTGGCTTATAACATTGGCCCTTTGTCCTTTATACTTGCTTACTCCCCAGATTTATTTGCCCTTTGCTGTTTTAACAAATCCAATGGAGTCCATTGTCTACTGAAAAAAAAAAACCAAACACACACACACACAGCCTAAAAGTTGAGAGTTATGTTTTATTTGGCGGATATTCTTAGGACTTCAAGCCCCCGGATCTAGGACTCTCAGATCACTCTGAGGAACTGCTCCAAACAGGCGAGGCAGGAGCCAAGATACATAAGAGTTTCTGCAACAAAGGGCAGGTAGTCGGAACATCCACAGATTATTGGTAATTAAAGAAAACCAGACATCTCAAGTTAATGAAATTAGGGCTTTTCTATGTATGGGAAGATGCAAAGTCTGGGCTCGTTGAGATTGTTCCTTTGATGTGCCCCTCAGCTATCTGGGGCCGGTATCCTGCATTTTCTTATCCTGAGTCTCCTCAGGGTGTGCCAGCAGGGTGGCTATAGCAGTTGACAGCTAGATGGCAGGCATTCTTTGCTTCCATCCCACGTTCCCTCAGGGATCTCCATCTGGGAGGCTGTAATGCGATGACTGGATGGCTGCAACATCTTTTGTTTACTAATATGGAAGGTGGCATTCTTAGTTCACACCATTAACCTTGCTCTTTTGGAATTTTCATATGTTTTCATTACTGTGTATTAACATATTTATGGTGTTAAGTAGCTTCAATGGAAGAGTGAATTTCACTGCCTAGTAATCAAAGAAATCATCTCTTAGACACCTTTAAATACTTCAGCTGTCTTCCTGTTGTAAGTTTATTACCCCCTCCACTGCCCACCTTAGGTAAACTAGAAGAAAAATAAAGGCAAGAAGAGGATATAGTCAAAAGGTTAACATTTTGTGGACAAATGTGAGGAGCGCTTTATCTCGGCTGTGGTTTTCCTTCTTTCATTCTGATGCCTGTGCTCTCTCTTGAAGTGAGGTTTTTAGTTATGTCCTTCCCTCTTGCATTTTCCCCTCTCAATTTACACAGTTGTCAGGGCCCTAACTGTTCCTCTATTAGGGAAAGTAATGATGAAAAACATCTGAGGTGTAAGGTTTAAGCTCATTTCTGTGGAATGTTTGCATATACTGGGCACTGGGCTAGGTGCAGGAGATAAAATGAGGACAAAGAAAACAGCACAGTCATGGCCTTCACAAGTTTACCTTCTAATGGGGGACACAGAGCAGTAAACAGACAATTATAGCACAACTGGTAAGAACCATGATAGAGATGGGGATGGGGAATACAAAAGAGAGGCAGCTGTAGGGAGGGAGCAGAGGGAAGTCAAGAAGGGCTTCCTGGAAGAGGTGCTTGCTGAGCTGAGTTTATAGGATGATTATGTGTAGCCAGGAAAAAGGAGCGTTCCTTTGAGGTGCAGGGAATACCTTGAACAGAGGCAAACTGGCAAGAAACAACTTGAGTTCCATGAACCGCAGGTCGTTCCAGGCTGCTCAGCATGAAATATGAACCAGAAAAGGACACTTCTGTAGATGTGTCCTTTACTTTAATGACTGAATTAGAATGAACAGGGAAAATCATTCAAGCTAGAGTGAATGAAGCAAATCTCTTTTCTGACCACCCAAAACCAAAACTCCGAATTCTACACATTGAACTCACCAGTTTTCACCAGTTGGAGACTAAATCCCCACAAATATTATCTTTATGTTTTATTCTGCATCTGTAATAGTTTTTCTTGTTCTTGGCCTTGGATTGAAGATGGAAGGCCAAGAGCTTGTGGGTTTGGCTAGACTAGGGAAGCAGCACTTTGTCTGACTCAGCTTACATCCTATTTCTATTCTTATTTTTTGTTCCTTTAAAAACAGCACAAACAATAGCATAATTTAGATTTTATAACACACCTAAAAAAAAGTAATTTAAAATTCTGGGGGAATTTATTTTTTAATAATTTGTTTCATCTTTATTATTTTAAAAGAGATCTTTCTTTGCTATGTTTTCTGAGCTCCTGTCATGCTTTCTTACTTTCTCTTTTCTAAGCCTTGCTTAGGATAGTCTTTTAGTGATTTCTATTTAGGATTTTTAGTTCTCATCTAATCTTAAAAAGAGCCAATCTACATTTAAGATGTATGTATCTAAATCTAAGATATTTTCAACTACAAGTGAGAGAATGTCATTATCTAATTGGCTTACACAGACTTATCTTTACTAAGTGTAATGTAGCATTTGGGGAATAGGCAATGCATGTACATTCGGCTGAATGATGAAACTATTAAACAACTGCATAATTAAAAGCTATAGAATGAATAGATTCTCTACAATAATCTACGGTACATTAAAATAATGATTTTGCAAAGCTTGAAGCCAATGAAGTCAGATTCCATTTAAATATGTGACATCTACCACTTCCTGAAAGCAAGAAATTGCATGAAGTTAATCACAGATGAGCTTATTCTGGAGAACTGTATTAAAGACAATCTTAAGTGTTTGGCATTTTGATGATCCCCTCAACCCTGAATGCAAATTTCCAAAATTCCTTGTCTAATCCACTGATGTCCCCAACACAGACACAGAAAAGAGAAGATCATCTCTATGATATCACTCTGGTTTATCTTTTCTGCCCCAGGTTGCTTGAACAGCCATCCTTTTTTAATGTGTTGTCTATGTTTTGGCTTTGTTGAACATTTCCTTGGCATCTTTACTTTGATAATTCAGAACTGGAGCACTTGGCTTTCACAATTGCTGGAAAAGCAGGTGGTGTGCTGCCATATTAAAAAGGCCTTTTACAGTGTCTGGAATAAATGATATGGAAATTTGAGTTGTGTTGCAAATTTAGGAGAAAAAAATCTGTCATTTACTTTCTGTCCCTGTGTTCACCTTAGAGGGTGGATCTCAGTGGGAATGTATACATATCTAGACCATCTTAGAACTTTATCCTTATTAAGTCATTATTAAGACTGTGGTGGTGTCCAAAATCTCTTCACTACTTTTCCCTTGGTAGAATCTGTCACATGATATTTTTAGCAATTGTTTTGGCAAAAGCAGTGAAAAAGAATGAAGATAATACACACAAGGCTCTCTTTAAAAAGAACTTGTAATAGATAAGTTAGTTAGTTGTTTTTGCTGAGTTTAGCCTATTGTATGGTCAGAAATGCATCTCCTACATGAAGAAATACTTGACATCAGTGGAAAGCCAGAGCTGAAAGTGGTGGGCTCATTTACACAGGTGGAGTATGTGTGCAGAATTGTTGAAACTATATCTCTGCTATAGGGGAGAAGCATTTATAAAACGACAAAAGCATTCATCATTTATGGCCCACTGTTCAATATTTGATACATGAATACCTTGCCTTTCTTTTATATGAGGATGGCAGAAATCTCCTCACTATGAACCCAGCAAAATTTTGAGTTGAGAAAATCTTATCTGGTCTGTTTGTAGCCATTGGAACAAATTTCATGGTAATTAAAAGTCAGGCCATATATATTTTTTTAATTTTCTAAGTCATAATCCATTATATGGCATTTTGAGAAACAGTAAGTGTTCTTGCTTTATACGTAGTAAGTGTTCAATAAGCAATGCTACTGGATCAGACTTGGTTGTAAAGTGGATTCCACTATGTCTACATTGACATCCTAATAACTGTGTACAGTTAAATACTAATGTTTAGAGATCTATGAGTTTCAGAAGGTTAGAACCTATAGCATGAACGTCGGATAGGAGACATTATTGGGAATTTTCGGGGGGGTTAGATCATGTGGCCTGATTTTTTTGTTTATTATTTGCCCCGAGTGCTTTCCTTAAAAAAAACAGCAGCATTCCCACAGGGTCCTGGATGTTGTATCTCGGGTGGTCAGAGGATAGTTCTGAAGCTCATTAATCACACTGTCCTTGATTTCTACCACTCTATTTCAACAAAGATTTATATTTAGAATACACTGAAAAGCAGTAAAATGAAAACAGTAAAATCAAAAGTTGAAGGACTAGTTTTGTGATAACAGATAAAATAAAGAATATCATATTTTTCAACTTAATTAAAAATACAAATTTTCTAAAATATTATTGTTTTATTAAAGGCAAGAAAAATCTAAGGGTTTTTAACCATGGTTTGGGAGATACAAAGATTCTGTGTAATCCTGAAAAAAAAAAAAAAAGCAGAGGTTAAAAAGCAGTGCATATACTAAGTATAGATAACCCAAGTAATTGAATATTTACTTAGGTTACTAAGGAAAAATGTAGACATTTCACAGAAAAAAAAAGAAACAGAGACTGTTTCTGTCTTACTATAAAAGGATGCATTTATATTTCTGATCATGTTAGCTATATTAGAATTCCTGAGATCCCATAAATGGTTTAACCTGACTTACAATATATTGAATTCTGTACATACATTGTTTTTCTTCTCCACCTTCTAGAGATAGGGCAATAGAGGTTATAGTAAAATTCTTACATCTTTAAAACATTGTCACTTTAAAGATGAATGAAATATCATAGTTTCTTTCATTGGCTGTAAGTTTCTGTATTTCATATAAAAGAAAATACACTGTTAAGGGCTAATATCCAAAATATATAAAGAACTCATACAACTCAGTAACAGCAAAAAAAACATTCTGATTAAAAATGGGCAGAGGATCTGAATAGACATTTTTCCAAAGAAGACACACAGATGTCCAACAGGTGCATGAAAAGTTACTCAACATCACTAATCAAGAGAGAAATGCAAATCAAAACCACAATGAGATATCACCTCACATCTGTTAGAATGGATATCAAAAATACAAGAAATAACAAGTGTTATTGACAAGGAAGTGGAGAAAAGGGAACCCTCATGCACAGTTGGTGGGAATGTAAATTGGTGCAGCCACTATGGAAAACAATATGGAGATTCCTCCAAAAACTAAAAATAGAACTACCATATGATCCAGCAATTCCACTTCTGGGTATTTATCCAAAGAAAATGAAAACACTAATTCAGAAAGATATATGCATCCCATTGTTCATTGCGGTAGTATTTTCAATAGCCAAGATGTGAAAACACCCTAAGTTTCCACTGACGAATGGATAAAGAAAATGTGATACACACACACACACACACACACACACACACACACATGCACACATGGAATATTATTCAACCATAAAAAAGAATGAAATCTTGCCATTTGTGACAACATGGAGGGACCTTGAGGGCATTATTATAAGTGAAATATCAGACAGAGAAAGACAGATACTGTATGAACTCACTTACATGTACAATCTGATAGCAAAAACAAAATAAAACATAACAAATAAAAAAAGAACTCATAGATATAGAGAACTAATTGGTGGTTGCCTGAGACAGGGGATGGGGGTGGGTGGAACAGGTGAGGGGTGTCAAAAGGTATAAATTTTCAATTATAAAATAAATAAGCAATGGGGATGTAATGTACACCTTGGTGACTGTAGTTAATAATATTGTATTGCATATTTGAAAGTTCCTAAGAGAGATTTTTAAAGTTCTCATCACAAGAAAAAATTTGTGACAGTGTATGGTGACAGATGTTAACAAGACTTATTATGGTAATCATTTCACAATATATACAAATATTGAATCATTACGTTCTATACCTGGAGCTAATATAATGTTATATGTCAATTATACCTTTATACCTCATTAAAAAGAGAAAGAAAATAAGTATAATTAGCCTTATATATGGATCTGTGATATAATCTAATTGATAAAGCTTAAAGGTCATGTTTATGGCAAAAACATAATCCTTTAGACATACAACTTTAGATTTAAAATATTGTCTCTCAACATCCTGGAAATATTCTATCGTCTTCTTGCTTCTATTGATGTTTTCAAACAGTGAACATTCTAGCTAATTCTTGTAAGGGGTAGATAAGTGTGCCGGGAGCTTTGAATCTGGTCGTTAAAGAATGAGATGTTTGAAATAAAGGTTTCCTATTTAGTGTTAATTCTGATAATGATAATTGTCAGACTGGACCTCTGAGAATGATAGTTGCAGAATGGATGAATAGTTCCTCATTTTAATGCTCAGAAATATATTTATATTTTCCAAGTAATGAATGAGACACAGCCTTATAGAACCCTAAAATGAGAAAGGTATTTTATTCCATACGTTGAAGAGACTTGGGCCACATACCAGACTGGGCGTTATTTAAAGTCTTACATCCACTTCAATATCAAATTCTCTTTTTAATCAGCTTCATTGGTAAACTGGAGCCAAATAATCATAGATACTGGACTGGTGATTGACCTGATATTTTGTTGTCCATTAAGCTTTGATATATTTCTCTTATATTCATTATCCAACAGCAATGGAAATAAAATCCTGCCCTGAAATATAGGGCTTGGTAGTGTGGTAGGAATGCTGGCCTTACAAAAAATGTATCAAGTATTATCTTAATATCTAGCCCTACACTGTTTCTTTAAATCTTTTAAAATCCTTGATGACATGACCATGTTATTTCTCCCCTAATCACTGTCACCCATCCCAAATATTCAGCTTGTTCATAGTCTCCCTGTCTTGCTTCTGATAATATATGGTTTTAAGAAAGTGTTATTGACTTATTGACACTAAAGTATGAATAATATTTGAATTGTAATAGATCTTAAGCCAAGGAATGAACCTTTCTGACATTTAAGAAAAAAGTCACTTTTGGTAGTAGGGTCATTTAAAACCTCTAATATAACATATCAGTTGTCACCTACTATATAAGTGGGTAAAGTTGACTAAGAGTGATTGGAAGAAATCCAGAAATGTATTTTTTTCAAAGCATGTATGGTGTATAAATCCATATATTTTCATCTATATTTATAAATACATATACTTTAAGAAAATCTTTAGAAGGAAAAAGAATGGTGGTATGTCAGAGAACCATAGTAGCTACATTTATGAATTGGAATTTGATGTATCACTTTTTAATTTAATAAAGACTATATCCCAGAAGCTACTGAAAAAAATAAGATATAAGGAGAAAATTCTTAGAAACTCAATTACACTACGGATTATGATAAAAAATTTTGATCAAATATTAGAATGGTAGCCTGATTAATGATTTTGTTAATTGATCTTTATCTAAAGTGCATATCTTTATAATTTAACTATTAACTTTATTTTTTTTCCTTTTCCAGTGTTAAAGAACCCAGTGTGTAAATTATATAGATTTCCCACATCTGACAATAAGTGGATGCGAATCCGGGAGCAGATGTCAGAGAGCATACTTTCTTTTCATATTCCTAAGGAATTGATCTCTCTTCAAATCAAAGAAGATTTGTGTAGGTAAGAGAAAGTGTTATGATTGTCTCTTATATTAATTTTTTTTATAAAACATTTTTTCTTAAAGTATGATGATAACATAAAAATCCAGATCTGCATTGTGCAGTATGATGGCTCCTAGCCGTGTATGACTATTAATCACTTGAAATGTGATTAGTCCACTTTGAGATGTTCTGCCAAGTGTCGTACAAACACCAGATTTTGAATTCGTAGCACACAAACAAAAAAAGACTGATTTCGTAATGAAATGTTAACATTTTGGCTATACTGGGGTTGAATGCAATATGTTATTAATTTTATGTGCTTCTCTTTTTACTTTTACTTTTTATTTTATTTTGTTTTTTATTGAAGTATAGTTGATTTACAATGTCTTGTTAATTTCTGCTATACAGCAAAGTGATTCAGTTATAGATATTATATGCATTTTTTTATATTCTTTTTCATTATGGTTTATCACAGGATATTAAATATAGTTCTCTGTGCTGTACAGTAGGACCTTGTTGTTTATCCATTCTATATATAAAAGCTTACATCTGCTAACCCCAAACTCCCACTCCATCCCTTCCTCAAACCCCTCCCCCTTGGCAACCACCAGACTCTTCTCTATGTCCGTGACTCTGTTTCAAAGATAGGTTCATTTGTGTCATATTTTAGGTTCCACATATAAGTGACATCATGTGGAATCTAAAATATGATATCTTTTTACTTTTTACGTATGACTGCTGACCACTAGAAAATTTTAATCACATGTGTGACTCTCATTTGTGGCTTATATTACACCTTTTCTGTGTAAATCTCCCACCATTAAAATGTGTTGAAAAAAATTCAATTATGAATCTTTAAAATTTTCTAAAGAAAAGTAGAGAAAAAATCATGTTGAAGACTCAAAAGGGATATAGGAAAGATTGTAAGGAAATTGACTAGAGATCTCAGTAGAATATAAGGTATGGTTATTATGAAAAGGAATTAGAAAGCCCTAAGTTGAGAATCATCACCTTTTAGGAAAAATGCTGAGAAGAAAAGAATAATGGAGAGAATAATGAAATTTGTGAGCCACAGCTACTGAGCCTGCGCGTCTGGAGCCTGGGCTCCGCAACAAGAGAGGCCGCGACACTGAGAGGCTCGCGCACCGCGATGAGGAGTGGCCCCCACTCGCCGCAACTAGGGAAGGCCCTCGCACAGAAATGAAGACCCAACACAGCCAATAAATAAATAAAAAAAAAAAAAAAAAAAAAGGAATTAGAAAGCCCTAAGTTGAGAATCATCACCTTTTAGGAAAAATGCTGAGAAGAAAAGAATAATGGAGAGAATAATGAAATTTTAAAATGCAGCAGGCAAATTAAATCCACAAAGCCAGCAGAGAAGAACAGATTTGACACTAAGAAATCACATCTCGGATGTGAAAGACAAACACAATAAGTTCTTCTCAAATGTTCTTTCTGGGGAAAGAACAATTCATGCCAAAACTTAAAAACAGTGAAAACTTATGCAGGTTTTTATTTTACATGCTAAAATCAGACTAACCTTATACTTAACTTCTCTGCAGAAGTCCATGGAGTGACATCTACTGATTTTTGATTTTTTGAGAGAAAAAGTTTGTGGCCCACTTTATTATATAGGGTCAAGTTATGACTTTTTTTTAATGAATGAAGGCAATGGAAATGACATACTTAAATACGCAGAAGCTCAGAAAATGTCATTCACCAAACTTTCTTAAAGAATCTACCCTAGAAGATATATGCTATCCAACTAAGAGAATAATTTAAATTAAGAATTATATTTATAATATAATATAAATTAATATACTGTAATCATTAAATTATAATATGAAATTAATATGATATAACATAACAAAGTAAGAATGGGACATTGTCCTACAGAAGGACTTGAAACATTTTTCTTGGTTGGGTGAAATCTCCGGCCCGGACAGAGCTTTACTCTGAAGTTCTTTTTTCGGCCTCTTTTGTTTTCTTTTAATTTTTATTGGAGTATAGTTGATTTACAAGATTATGTTAGTTTCTGCTGTACAGCAAAGTGAATCAGTTATACATATACATGTATCCACTCTTTTTTAGATTCTTTTCCCATATTGGTCATTACAGAGTGCTGAGTAGAGTTCCCTGTGCTATACAGTAGGTCCTTATTAATTACCTATTTTATATACAGTAGTGTGTATATGTCAATCCCAATCTCCCGATTTATCCCTCCCCCCTTTTCCCTCCTGGTAACCATAAGTTTGTTTTTTACATCTGTGACTCTATTTCTGTTTTGTAAATAAGTTCATTTGTACCATTTTTCTAGATTCCACATGTAAGCGATATCATATGGTATTTGTCTTTCTCTGTCTGACTTACTTCACTCAGTTCGACGATCTCTAGTTCCATCCGTGTCCCTGCAAATGGACTCTTTTACCCCTAGTCTTACTCAGATCCCAGAAAGTGTTATACTTACCTCAACCTTCCTCTCAACAGCACAATTTTAATGGATTTTCTTACGTGGTTTGATGAAGACTGTGGGTGCCATCGTGCCCTTACCTTTCAGTAGTTGCAAAGAGTACAAGGTGCTTCCTTTTCATGCTTGGAAATCTATATTGAGAGAATTATTTTTTAAAAAGCTTTGAGTCTTTTCTTCAAAAAAAAAGGTTGCCAGGGCAACTTTATATTATGCCAAGTAACTGAAACAGCTACTTTCTGAATCTTTAAAATAACTATTAACTAAATTATATCATTTTAGTTGGTAATGAGCAGTAGATAAAAGCTGCCATTAAGTCCCTATTTATATTTTGTTCTGCATAGGGCCTGTGGATGGATGGAGATAGTTATAGATGGATAGACAGAGAGATAGACAGGCAGACACACAGACATAGATATACAGTCTTTCTTTCCTTTTCTTTCTTTCTTTTTTTTTCTTAGGAAAGTCAGTAAGCACAGTATGAACTTAGCTGTATAACAGGGGTTACAAAAACTTTTCCTTAAGGACCAAATAGTAAATATTTTACAAAATATTTTACAAAAGTGAGCTGTTTCCTCTCATTTACCAAGATGATGAATTTGCAAACATGGTCAGACTTCTGTGAAGTCTGGATTTTGAAAATCCTACACTTTCTTTCATGAGCCACTGACTCTTTCAGTCTCACTTTTCACCCCAGATGTAAACTTTTCTACAACTTCTCTGTGTTGGTGTGTTGTCATCTCCCTATAGGGGTAATTAGGGTATTATTTGAATATTTTGTTACATAACTTCCCTCCTTTACCAAGGGAGTAGAAAACGGAAAATTTTCTGAAAAGACTGCTATGATTGACATCAGCCTCATAAACTCACAGGTAGAGATTTCCTAAGTTTGAGTATGGATTTAACTGTGGACGAAAATAGCAGGTAAGAAAGGGAAGTTAGGGAATATCAGGTATATGTCTAGTCACAACTGTGTCTTAAGGACAAGGCATTATTAGTAGTTTTGTAATCTATTTAACTCGGTAAGAATGAAATCCCACTCATGCATTTGAAGGTATATTATTAACTTTATTATGTCTGGGATTGGTAAACACTTGACAGGCTAAGTTAGTGTGAGTCTGTTGGCAGGGACCAGGTGTGTGCATGGTGCGCCTCTTTGCCTATTGCATACCTGTATGTATCAATGAGGAAAATGTTGTCCTTCTCAGCCGTCATGATATGGAGTGTAAATGTTGGCAGGGACATAATGGTGCAGCAGCTACTTTCCCTCACTCATACCCAGTGCCCTTGCCTGCAGCTGCCATCTAAAAACTCTCTTGCTATTAGTCCCTTAGTGTGACATTGGACTCAACGTGAACTACTTTTATTAACTTTGAGATTGTACATACACAAAGTCTTAGGTCTGTGATAGAGTTTAAATTCTTTGGGGGCTCCCTCTGATTGGCCTAAGCATTAATACCTTCTGAGTTCAAGTTCAGATAGATAACATCTTTTGCATTGGCTGTGACGTGTTTTCACAGTGCTAAACTTTGAATTTTATATTACGGTTTAGGCCCCAAAAATTCACAAGCAGGAAATTGTAGATGACAAGTTATGTTTACTGTTGTGAAGAAAGGCTTATATTAGCAATTTTCTGCCTCTTTGCTCCTGAAGCCATACTTTTAAAAATATATAAAATGTGTGGTAATTTTTTTCTGTAAAAATAATATATCGTCACTATAGAAAATAGTGAAAATATAAAAAAGAAAAAAAAATCACTCTAAACCCACCACCCAGAAGAAATACTGTGTCTTTATTTTCTACATCTACCCTCATCTTCGTGAGCTTCACTGTGGAAAGCAAGACTTTTGGTCCCCATGATTACCACGCCCTGGTATCACATTTAAATCATTCTCCCTCAAATAATTCCTGTCTCAGTAAATGCCACCCTCTCTTCAACAGTTCAATGCAGAAACACAAAACATAAGTATTTTTGTCTTGTCTCACCAAACCTATCCACATTCCACATTCAAGTTCAAGTATCAATTTCTAATCATGCTAATTCCACAATTTTTCTCAAATTCATTTATCTTTTACGTTTTCACTCTATCCATTCTAATCTCAACCACCATCATTTCTTGCCTGTGATAGTGTAATGGTCTATAACGGCTTTTCTGCCAATGGCCTTGCTTCCTTAAAATCCATGGTTCACTTTTTTATGAACAAATGATACAAATGAACTTGTTTACAAAGCAGAAATAAACTCACAGACATAGAAAACAAATTTATGGTTACCAAAGGTGATAGCGGAGGGAAGGGAGAGCAGAGAGTTTGGGATTAACAGATACACACTACTATATATAAAATAGGTAAACGACAATGACCTACTGTATAGCTCAGGGAAATATACTCAATATCTTGTAATAACCTGTAATGGAAAAGACTCTGAGAAAGAATATATACGTAAATGTATAACTACATCACTTTGCTGTACACTAGAAATTAACACAACATTATAAATTAACAATTCTTTAATTAAAATATAAATAAAAAAGAAAAAGATCCATGATTCACATTGCAGACTCACATAATCTGATTAAAAATGTTATAAATATGCAGATTTCCAGCAGGAGTATCAAGGAGACAGCATTAATGTATAACCTCTTGAGTGCTATGCTGGAATTATGTGTTGGGAAGGGAAGAGGGGGAGGTCCTGCTTACCAAGTATCAGTATAACACCTCGCTTCTGAGAAGTTTACTAAATGATTCTATAATCATACCTAAGGGATGTGGCATTATAAAGTAGCCCAGTTCTTTGATCTAGCCTCCTTGAAGGATGGAGGGGAAAAGACAACTGGTTTATTATAGAGTTAGTGCAATGGAGAGAAAAAGGAGAGTACATGTTGAAGACAGCTCAGAGATCCTAAATACATAAAAGGTTTGTGTGTGTGTGTGTGTGTGTGTGTGTGTGTGTGTGTGTGTGTGTTTATGTGTATTTTTGCCTGTGTTTTAATGCCACAGGCTTTACAGTCCTTCACCTTGGGTTGCATGCAGGCAAGTTATGTAGGTCTTGCCAAACTACCACTTACAAAATTTTTATAGCTTGTTTTAGTGTTGCCACGTATTTTGTTTACATTGAGTATTTTCTTCAGATTTTGTACTGCTTCAAAAGTTTGCTTTGTAGTTTTGATTTGCATTTCTCTAATGATTAATGATGTTGAGCATTCTTTCATGTGTTTGTTGTCAATCTGTATATCTTCTTTGGAGAAATGTGTATTTAGGTCTTCTGCCCATTTTTGGATTGGGTTGTTTGTTTTTTTGATATTGAGCTGCATGAGCTGCTTGTAAATTTTGGAGATTAATCCTTTGTCAGTTGCTTCATTTGCAAATATTTTCTCCCATTCTGAGGTATCACCTCACACTGGTCAGAATGGCCATGATCAAAAAATTTACAAACAATAAATGCTGGAGAAGGTGAGGAGAGAAGGGAATCCTCTTGCACTGTTGGTGGGAATGCAAATTGATACAGCCACTATGGAGAACAGTATGGAGGTTCCTTAAAAAACTAAAAATAGAACTGCCATATGACCCAGCAATCCCACTACTGGGCATATACCCTGAGAAAACCATAATTCAAAAAGAGTCATGTACCACAATGTTCATTGCAACTCTATTTACAATAGCCAGGACATGGAGGCAACCTAAGTG
>NC_041220.1:25157020-25239436 GCF_002837175.3 Physeter macrocephalus | reverse complement strand
CATAGCACAGGGAGATCAGCTGGGTGCTTTGTGACCACCTAGAGGGGTGGGATAGGGAGGGTGGGAGGGAGGGAGATGCAAGAGGGAAGCGATATGGGGATATATGTATATGTATAACTGATCCACTTCCGACTTAAGCAGAAACTAACACACCATTGTAAAGCAATTATACTCCAATAAAGACGTTTAAAAAAAAAAGTTTGCTTTGCTTAGTCAACATTGAAATATGTTAGTTAATAGAAGAAATGATGGAACTTGTGGCGTTGAAGCTCCATGGCCGCTACACATACCATATTAAATGATGGTGTGCACACATATATGTTTAGATGGGAGGCTTGGGTGGCCGTAGGGTGTTTGGTTTTATCAAAACATATACTTTTCTACATTATAATATGATGTTTGAAAACTTACTATGGTACAAAAATTTTAAAGAAATGAAGTATTTCAGTGACAATGAACCTCATGGTCCATAAAACTCCCCAGGAAAAAATTAGTTTGATTTATATCATGTATTTTTCTCTTTTTCTCCTGCTTCATTTCTTCTCTCTATATATTTTTCTTCATTGGTCCCAGGGGTGAGGAAGGAGAGAAACTTCCTTGAATATAATTTTGGGAGTCTAAAAGAAAGGATAAGAATAATTTATAACAATTAACTTTAAGATGTCCTTAGGTTTTATATAAGACATAAATATTTGTGTGTACCAGGCAGAGGAACAATCTTGTAAATAAAATATAAACATCTGAACCAAACCCTTTAGTAGGGAAAATGTAATAGAATTTGGGACATAGAAAGTTTAAATAAAAGTCTTGCTAGCACTTCTTTTAGAGTATGTGAATGCTTTGTCTTAGATATTAGTGTATGTAAATATCATACATATAGTAAATTCATGATGATAAAATATTTTATGTCAATGAAGACACTGTTTTGTTCAATACTATATATTTCAAATATTCTATATTCTTCATTTTTAGAGCTATATTACAGACCTATGATAAGTGTATCTATCTGTCTATCTAGTCTTAAATCTATTTCTTGAATGCAGTATATTCTTATATATGCAAAAAAATAGTAAGATACTTTGAAATCCCAGGTTGAAAGCCTAGTTGCTGCACAGAGTTACATTTCAGACATGTTCTACATGCTGACTTAAATATTATCATATACTATTAAATGGGTTTTCTAAGCAATATACCGAGTTTGAAAGAAATGAGAAAGATACTTAATTTTCTGACCTTGCACCTTATCTTAAAGCATTTGGTGACTATTACATTCAAAAAGGTTCATATTATTTCAAACCAATAATGCTACAGGAGTGCCATTTAAAAAATGTTAAAAGTATATACTAGGAATTATGAACTAGAGCTAGAATATATTCATATAAATTCTATTTCAAAAATATCCTCACTGTACAACAAGTTGTACGGTAGGATTTTACCACATAGTGAGCCAACCTGTCCATTGAATGTGGTTAGATCTTTTTTTCAAAATTTATCACCAGACGAGGTTTCCCCTTCACACGGCCTACAAGGCAAGCAAGGGCTCCTGTCTACCTACATCTCCAGCCTCATCTTACACCTTGTTTATTTTGGCCTGGCTGAAGCACATGACTTTTGAGACGTCTATTGACATTGGCATACTTAGGTAAAAGCACGCTGAAAATCTTTACTGACCTTAAAGAAACATTGATGAGTGGGAAAAGTAATAGAGAGTCAGCTATTCTGTTTAGGTCTCATAGATCCTGAATAAACCTCAAAATGATGAATTTCATAGATGTTTTTTATAGTGTTCTAGCTCTTCCGCTTTGTTTCTCTTTGTGTTTCTTGCTGTCTCTCTTGTTTGCTTTCTCTGAGGAAAATCTTAAGTCCTAAAGATCCAAAAGTGATGCATAAAAAAATATCCCATTGGGACTCCACTGTTGACTCATACCTGATGAGTGTTATTTCTTCTGTTCATTTTTCTTCATGCAACGTTGATGCACAGTTGGAATACCATGCGGTATATTGTTTATCATGGAAAGAGTGCATGGGCCCTACCAACTCCTAGTATTGAGGGCAGAGGCTGTGTGCCATTAAGTTCATCATTATAGATTCTTGGTATCATTTAATGAGATGTCCTGTAGAGTGCTTAGTATCACCAAGCTGGCGATAGAAATATGTGTTTTATTTTGCTGTTTGGTTATTACAATAGCCCCACAGGAACAAATAAGGCAAAGCTCATTCAGAAGCATATTTCTCCATTGTGCCAGGATTCTTTATTTCACATGGATTGAGTAGGAGAGAGTGTACGTTGTGATGATAAAAACACGGAATTGGAATAATTATCAACCCGAGTCCAAAACCTCTTTATCTGCCATTTGATACGTACTTTTATAATTTTTAGAAAATTCTACAATTTCTCAATTTTCCATTTTTTTTCACTTTTTCGATAATAATATTATCATTTGTCCTACAGGGCTACTGTAGTAATTAAGTGAACAATCAGGAGACTCTAGCACTTATGGCTATGGGATTTGGGGTGTGTGTGTACGTAAGTGCAGCTCTGGGTTTGAAACCTGGCCCTCCCAAGTCTACTTAATAGCTATGGGCATGGCACAATTTAACTAACTGCCATAATTCAGTTTCCTCAACTGCAAAGAAGGGATTAAATAATAAATGCACAAGGTTATTGTGAGGTTTAAAATGAGCTATTGAAAAATGCCTGGTGCATATGTACATAGGCCTTTAATGTGTGGAAACCACTCTTACCACTTATGTAAAGAATCATATACACCGTAGACACCCCTTATATCAAAACTGTTACTGTTGTTATTTTTCATCTTAGCTGAAGGTTGATAGTGTTTCAGTCAGAAAACCGAGCCTATAATTTATTTGTAATCTCCTTTAGTTTACTAACCTAGCATACCTCATAGATACGTTTATTATATGGTACTACAAATTCCCAGTGGGCAGAAAAATGGACTTCTCTCACAAAGCTGGTGTATTTAGAGCTGAGACAGTGATTTTGGAATGATAGTCAGGCTTCAGACTTCAGATTAGTTAGGGCCTTCTGGGACACAGAAAAGGAGGAACTTGTCAATTTTCTTATTGTACTATTCCTGGAATCTAGCATAATACCTGGCATATAACAAGCACTCAGGAATGTAGTCTTTTCCCAAGAACAACTGAAATTGCATGAAGAGAATGACATGATTACACTTAGAAAAAGGGAAGCAAGCGTGGAGGGAGAAAACAATTTAGGGGATGTTGTGTTTGTCTGGGCTAACAATGATGGTGACTTAGACCGTGGTGGTTGGGGGGAAATGGTGAAATGTACAAACATTTGGGATTTTTTTGGACGGGCAGAGTTTGGTGATGGATTATCTCTGGAGGTAAGGCGTGAAGAATAATTTAAGCATTCTGACCTGCATGACTGAATAGATACGTTATCGTTCTTTGATGTAGGACATAGTGTGCAAGCACAAGGTTTAGAAGAAGAAAAGGAGCCCTCTTTGGCTCTTAATTGAACCATCGAGGTCTTTGCTATTAAATACAGATGCTGCTTGCTCCATGTGGCTATTGAAACACGTTAAAATTTGTTAAAATGAAATGAAAGTTAAAATTTAGTTTCTCCATCACCTTAGTCACATTTTAAGTGTGCAGTAGTCACGTATGGCTAGTAACCATTGTAATTAAATAGGACAGCTTTGGGACATCACCATCACACAGAGAGTTCTATTGGACAGCACTTATCTAGGATAACCAGCAGTAGCATCTCTAATTTTAAAGAGTTCTAGTAACATAAAATCCCCCTTTCTTCCTGCTCATTGGAATTTAATGTAAAGAATAAGAGGGCTGACATCAAGCTTTACCCTTGTCTGCAAAAGCAGAAGGGTTTTATTTTGTTTTTTCCTCAAGCTGATAGTATCAAGATATATGTTCTTGATGTGATTTCTAGTGAGAGTGAGCTGTATTTCTTTTTTCTTTTTTTTTTTTTTTTTTTTTTGGCCTCTCCCGTTGCGGAGCACAGGCTCCGGACGCGCAGGCTCAGCGGCCATGGCTCACGGGTCCAGCCGCTCCGCGGCACGTGGGATCCTCCCAGACCGGGGCGCGAACCCGGTTCCCCTGCATCGGCAGGCGGACGCGCAACCACTGCGCCACCAGGGAAGCCCCCAGGGAAGACCCTGTGCTGTATTTCTAATGGAGAGTCTATCTAGCATAGTAGTTTAAAGCATGGGCACCCTAGACAAACCTCCTGGGCTTCATACCAACTCTGCTACTCACTATCTGGATAACTTTGGGTAAATTACTTATCTTCCCTGAGTCTCAGTTTCCTCATTTAAAAAATAAGGATGATCATAATAATACCTACTTCCTTGGGCTGTTATGCATATAGAATGAGTGAATATTTATAAAGTTCTTATTATAGTGCCTGGCATGAATAAGGATAATCAGCACTGCTAAATATTTGTTAAAGGAATAGAAAATACATAAGAATTTTGTTTTGTTGTTTGAGATTCCAGCAATTATGGTAGTCAAGCCTGTCCGGTTAGTGCACACTTGAGCAAAATATTTGCACCGGCTCTTTGTTGACCTGGGTGGAATTTACATACAGATGAGTCCCTCAGATGGGAGATTCTGATCTTGTCCTCCTACTGAAGGATACTTGCTTAAGAGAAATCATACTCACCAGAAATTAAAATAAAAAAGAGAATAAGATTTGCATTCACAAGACCTCGGTACATGTCTTGATTCTGCCACTTCCTAACAATATGGCATCACATAAGTCACTTTACTTCTCACTTATATTATTCCCATTTGTCCAGAGCAATGTTGTTCACTAGAACTTTCCACGATGATGGAAATGTTCTATACTGCACTGACTACTCTGATAGCCATGTAGCTATCGAGCACTTGAAATGTGCCTAGTGAGACTGAATTTTTATTTTGTTTAGTCAGGGTCTGGGACAATTATATCTGAGGAGTGTTTTAAGAATAAGAAAAGAGACACATTCTATACAAAAGTAACCTTGGATACCTGGAAAGCCTTACGGTGTTCCCCAAAGAGCTCTACTGCCAGCACTTTGAGAGCTTCTTGAATTCTGGCTACCTGTGAAACTGAACTGGGTGACATCTGCACTCCAGATGCAGTAGTGAGAATTCAAAGGGGTGATAGTCACAAACGTTTGCACTTTCTAAAAGTATGGGCATGAATAATGAAAAATGGTAACAGTGTGAGCATATGTTCTTGCTTTAGTAGCCTTTCCGGTACAATGAGTAATTTTCATGGCTACCCAAAATAAAAAGACACATATTAGTATATGTGGATTTAGGAGAAACTTCATATAAACACGCCACCATTTTAAGCATAAATGGAACATGGAGCTTTAACATATTAAAATAATAAATGACCATGTTTGACAAACTTTGAAGGGTAAAGAAGATGTTATGTGGAAGTAAATAAACACCAAATCACCTTTATCAGGAGCAGCAAATAGACTCTCAGGATGGAATAAGACATACTTATCATTCCTCATTTTTTTTCTAACGCAGCTACCTAAATTTAAATTATAGAATCTGGCTGCTTATCAGATACACACAGATTCTGTGATTACAACTAATTCCTGTAGTTACCGTGTTCCAATGCTTAGTCTTTGCGTATAAACTTGAAACCTTGAGTGCATAGTACAACAGCTGCTTATTTTAATGTCACATGAAAATCAGAGTGAATGACCACTCAGAATATGCAGTCATTTTTTCCAGTGAAATAGTGGCTCATGGATTGCAACATTACCCACGTTGTCATTTACAAAAATGCATTTTTTAAAAAGCCTGTGATTTATGGATGCGGTTTTTATCCCTCTACGGGTTAAAGCACAGACAGTTTGAATTGTGGGTTGAAAATACTGTGAAACTTGACATGTAGTTGAATTTTGTTCAGTTTTATGGTGTCACCCAGCCACTTTATGAAATGAAGCCACCCACCGGTCATTTATGGAGTCTACACTTCATTGACTATTTCATATTTAATTGTTTTTCCTAATGGGTAAATTTTTATGGCTTCTTTCAGGTTTGTTTTAAGGTCTAATTTTGCTTAATGAATGAAAGCCATTTGGCTCTTAAACTTGCCACCCATGTACACCCACATGTAGTTTCAGAGTGTGATAACTACCAAAAGGCTCTATTTAAATTGTGTAGCCATTTTTATTCTACAAAATGGTATTGTACAGCTCATTGTAGGAAAATATTTCTATTTGCTTAGATAATAACAATTTCAAATAACATTTTAATGTCTTTCTTACTGGTCTGTATCCTTTGGTAGATAAATTTTTATCAGGCTATTTGGTCTTACTATTCTTGTAAATGAATTAACTGTTACTCTTGGGCACTCTTTCTTATAATAATTACTTTTCGTAATTTCAGGAATTTTTGAATTCACATAACCAGACTTTTTAAAGTGGATTATTCTGGGTTTACACTTCTAATAAGATAGGTGCTCACATGTGGCGCTTTGGCCTCAGGACTAGAGATTTCTTGTGTATGTCCCTTAGACAAGCTGAGCATTTCTATGGTTATTTTTCTTTTGAAGAAGTCAGAGTATTTGTAAAATGTAGTGGGAGGGATAAAAGTTCATGAAAGAGCCTAAACTATATTCTAGATGTTTCCATCTCACCACCACCCCCAACTTCTTTTACACCAAGCAGAAAGAAAGCTTTCTGATGGAATCTCTACATAGTTAGTGTATTACTCAGGATTCTCTAGAGAAACAGAACTAGTAAGGTGTGTGTGTGTGTGTGTGTGTGTGTGTGTGTGTGTGTGTGTACTCATCCTCAGATCTTCAGGGTGAGTCAGCAAGCTGGAGACCTAGGAAAGACTATGGTGTAGTTTTAGTCCAAAGGCCAGCAGGCTTGAGACCCAGGAAAAGCCAGTGTCCCAGCTCAAAGTCAGCCTAGCAGGAGGAGTTCTCTTTTGGTCAGGGGATGGTCAGCCTTTTTGCTCTAGTCAAGCCTTCAACTGATTGGATGAAGCCCACCCAAAGTAGGGAGGACAATCTGCTTTACTCATCCTATAGATATAAATGTTAATCTCATCCAAAACACCCTTATAGAAACACTGTCAATCACATTGGACCAAATATCTGACACCCTGTGGTCTAGCTAAGTTGACACGTAATATTAACCATCACAGTAAGAGATGCCATATGAAGATACATTTCAAATCTTTCTCTATCCTTGAGGAAGACATAACCAAACTAGGGTTACAGATCTCAACCATATAAGGTTAGAAGACTCAGCAGTGACTCATTTATGTATTGCATGTATCCATTTTAACTGGGGCAGAGCTCAGCATTCTACTTTGGGGTTAGCTTATATTTTGACTTTATCTCGAATTTCAGGCAAATCTAAGAATTACAGTCTTCAAGCAAATCTTTCATTCAGTTAACAGGCCTACATGGAACACTTTCTATGGACAAAGGACTGTGGTAGGACAAGATGATAAACAAGACAAGTCTCTGTAACTCACAGACTCAGAGCAAAGTTTTCCCCACGTTGGAATTCCCCCCCCTTGAATACATCATCATCAGGCTTTGAAACTACTTTTAAATAGAGGCTTTAAGTAGATGCTAAACTTTTTCCTCTTTGAACTAGGTTCTATTTTGGTAGGCTTAAACCTAGCTTTATTTTTTAGCAGTAGAAACAGTTTACAGCTCTGTACAGAGAATTCCAGTATTAATTAGGGAGATTCAGTTAGAGCAGGTGTATGGCTGGAGTAAGGAAAAGGGCCGGATGCCAGTTTGCTTACTTGGTTTCCCTGTTGCCTAGCACCCTCCCTGTCCTTCTAGCCATGACAGCCCCAGGGATGTAAGTAATGAAGTTTAAAAAACATTTACCTATTTAATGATCTTTCCAGTGTTTCATGCATTATATGTGAGAGCTGTAAAGCATCTTTGGCTATTTCCCTTTCAGTTTCTCTATGACTCATTTTGTGTTCAGTTATTTCTTTTTACTCTTCAAGAATCACTTGGGGTTTTTTTTTTTTTTCAGTCTCATTTTCTCCTCATGTTATTTAATAGTCTGTGTTTCAAACATGTTATACTTAGTAGTGTGTTTCACATTAGGGAAGGTTCAGAGGGTCATAATAACCTCCAGGAACTTGCAATTTTCCTAAAGAGAAAAAGCGTGCATTTTTGAAATATTTAAACGAGGTAAGATGAAACAAACCATATAGGCAAAAAGTACACTATCAGGTTATTTCCAGAGATCTGTATGACTATTTCATCAAGTATCAAGAATGTCAATCGTTACAGTTGAAATGTCAAGAACCATAGAGCATTAGATACTTCTCAAGTAGGCCTTAGCAATCACCTGTCTCCTTTGGAGACATATTTTATATGATTTGCCTTTTATTTTTGTAGGTAGCAAAGTGCAAGTGGATGGATGGCTGTAAGTGCCAAAAGAACTTTAATGTGTAAGCGGCCTAAGCTTATTAGTATTTGAATATTCAGTCTTTTCTTTTCAACTTCCTGTGCCTACCTATTGGAGTCTTGGATAATTGGAAACAGTTAGAGACAAGCTAGAAGATTTGTTTTAAAAATAGAACGTTAGTGAGAGTAAGGTAGGGAATTCATAAGAGATTGTGTGTGTTTAGCAGGGCAGTGGATTTTCCAGAAAGAAATATTCATTGTCATTGTTATAAGGTAGCAATTGAAGGAGACAGCTTTTGAAAGCAGAAGCTGTTGTTACTGTAAAATGATAATATTAATAGATAGCGGAGTGTTTAATCCATAGAAATATTTTTCTATGGATTAAAAATGCATTTACACAGCTCATCACTTTTTCCATTCACACCAAAGGTTTAGTAAAGATGTGTAACTGTTTAATTATAATGTTGATGCCAGATTTCTGTTTAGATCAAAGTGGCAACATGAAGACTGGACCACAGGGGCCATTATCTATGTGTCTCAGAATACTAGACACCACTATGCACTTGAACATATTTTAGAGATTATTACTGCATACCTAGTAGCCATGCCATTTGAACTGAAAGATACAGAAGTAAAAAATCTCAACTTATAACTTACCCTTTGTTCAGGTTTAATGTTAAAAGTACATGAGAGTTTATAAATGTGATTCTAGAAGTCAGTAGCTCCAGGTTCTACACCCCTTCGCTCCATATATGTTCATTGAGTACCTTCATAAACAAGGCACTGTGTTTATTGTTTGTAATTTTGTTAATTTGTTTTGTATTTCTTTGTTCTTACAGTGGAGAATCTTATGGGGTGAGGAAAGAGTTGGTATAGAATTATAGTCTAAAAGGCTTATGGTTTTCTAGTGACTCTGAGATTAACAAGCAGTTTTATTTAGATGCCTCCATCTGTGAAGCAAGAGGTTTCAAATTGTTTCCTAAATTTCCTTCCAGCTGTGACATTCCGTGAGTTTGTAGTTGTTGTTTTCTTTTACTATATCCAAAAGGATATGTTAATTCTGATATCCTAAAACTTGGGTCATTTAAAGGGATATTTTGCAAATGAAAGAGGTGCTGATAATTACAATGGAGTAACAGGTGTAAACTGGCACATATGGTTGCTCCACCTTTAACATATGTTGGTTCAATGACAAATAATGGGGGAAATCAGGAATATAACACATACATATACATACACAAACAAGACCTTCTTCATCTATGTACATAAATAATTGCCGTGATTTGAACTATGTTTCTGATGCATATACCATTCAGACTTTACGTATATAAAAGTCATATATATGTCATAAATATTTATGAAAGTCATATATATCATATTTATCAAAAATATTGTGTATATATGTAACCATTAATGGAGAAGCAGAGTGTGTCAAATAGAGCCCAAGGAAGAGGAACATTTCCAAAGTTCCTGTGTTGCCAGCCCTTGGGTACATGAGATTAAACAATGGGCCTGTACGTATCCATGGTGAGAAACAATGCTGCCCTGTGGAGGCTTCAGCAAATTCAGGTAGGATTGTTTCAGTGCAGACCTTCAGGGTTCTGAAATGTACTGGTGGCTCCTGCATCATCCCAGTGTGATACTGGGCCCTAGTTAGAGACTAAACCCCTGATGTTGGGACACAGAATGACCCTGGGCCTAGATCTACCCATTGTGAACTGGGTACTACTGAGATCCCATTGTAGGATGTAGGAGTCATGTATTGTGTGGTGGGAGTGATACATTCGGAACTGGGCTTAAGCAGATCCAGGAGGTATGAGCTTATTTCGTAAAGAGCTGTCCCAGAGTCTCATGTCACTGACCTCATGTTAGTACCTCTATCTTATGATGCTTCTCTCACATTCTGATTAACTCATGGAGGAAGAAAACACACAAACTCTTAAAAAGATGGGTCAGCCTGATGTGTTGGGTGGACCTTAAGGGCAATAATGAAGAAAATCCATCCAGTGGGGAGATCTGAGAAAGAGTATGATTGTTAATCGTTTAGAGGGAGAGATGACACGAGGTATGGATATATATATCAAGTTTAGCAAAGTGAATGGCTTTACAGGCCTGGAAGAAATAAGACTAGAATATTGGGTTCAAGGAGTATGGGCAAGAGTATGTAGGTGGGCTTAGTGAGCACAAGTGTGCCTGAGCCATGCCCATCAGAAAGCAAATACTCTTTATGACCCGAGAACATTATCACCTGCCCATAGATTAGCCAGACTCCTTTCTTGGACACTCCAGAGTTTGTGAAATAGACCCATGAAGAGAATGGCCTTGGTGGCAGACACAGGGGTTATACATGGACCTAAAGGCATGGCACCCCTCTCCAAGGCTGATATAGCTACTGTCACTGCTAAATGTTAAATGCCAGAAATAGATTGGCAATGGACACGGATATGGTACCATTCCTTGAGGGAGACCCAGCAGCTATTTGGTGGCAGGTCAATTACGTTGCATCCCTTTGACCTTGGAAAAGGCAGCAATTTATCCTGGGGACATGAAACATAGTCTGAATATGTGTTTCCCTTTTCTGCTCACAGTGCCACTGCTGGCACCCCCATCTGATGGCTTACAGAATGATCTGGTGTCCCACATAACATTGCTCCAACCAAAGGACGAGTGCTACGTAAAACGAGGTGCGACATGAGTTTGTAATCACTACACGCCCCTCCACCCAAAAGCCACAGACCTGATAGAACAGTGGAATAATATTAACCATGGAAGACTCAGCTAAGGTACCAGCTTGGGTAAAAAAACTTAGGGTTGGGGTACTGTCCTCCAGGATGAAGTTTATATGCTAAACCAACAGCTGGTATAGGATGTTGTGCCCGCTATAGCTAAAATAACCACCTCTAGAAGAAAGGGTTAGCCCTTATAATCAATCACAGTGCCCCACTTTTGGGGATCTGCACTTTCTTTCCCTACAGCCTGAGACTTTGCCAGTTAGAATCCTGGTTCTTGGAGTATGGGGAGAGGCGTTCTGTCAGGGGACCCATTAAGAGTCCCACTGAACTGGAAGTTGTGGTTGATTTCATGTGTGATCTGACTACCATACATTCCTAACTAAATGGACCAGCAAAGATAGTAAGAGATACTGTGCTCATCACCATGGGGAAATAGGGATGCTGAGCAAAGAGAAATATATCTAGAACTCAGAGGTGTTCCATGGCCAGAAGTGCATGGGAAATTGCCGCGACTAAAATTCCATAAAAGCAAGGAAACTAAGAGCCTAATGTCTTCACATTAGGGTCTAGGTGACCTCACAAGGCAGCACTCCAGAAATGCCAGTGGAGTATGAAGCAAATTTGAAATGAGTGGTAGAATGATGAATATCACCAGTTAAGGCCCCCAAAATCAGCTGGAGTGTTGACTATGGTGCTTGGTTCGCTACTTCTCTTTAAATCTTTGGGAAGTTGCAACTGGCTGTCACTTTGAAGGACTGTACTTGAACTTCCCTCTTGCAGAAGATGAAGAATGTTGTCTTATATGCTATCTGGATTTCATAAATGGATCAGAGTTGTGCAAGAAGTGCCTGTCCCGGGCCCCGTTTTTGTGCTTTCCTATGCCCGCTCACCCCCAACACGTCTTCAGGTTTTGACCACCTGCTCAATGGAGAGCCCCTCCTGGGCTCAGTTTATGTGCTTTTCTGTGCTGGCTTAACTGGAATGTGTCTTCAAGTTTTGACCACTTGGCTCAATGGAGAACCCCAAATGGTGCCACCATTGTCACCTTATCTCCTGATGCCACCAGCTTATCAGTCTCCCTCAAGTTGAAGACCAGCCATTATCATGCACCCAATGGCATCTGCCATGGAAGTATCCAGAGTGGATTTGGCACCTGTATTTTACCAGACCCAGGAAAGTTCTGTCTCCACTGGAATATTGACCCCCCAGTGGCTGCCTGGAGGAGACAGATTGCATAACTAGAAGTACAGAGGAGCTAAAGTCCCATCGGATGAATCTTTACCAGTGAAATAGAGTGGATGGTAAGGAACTGGCATATAAATGCATTTTCCTCCATCTAACAATCTGTTCCAAGGTGCAGAGATTCCGTATGACTTCTCTGGAGTCGTTCCGCACGGCCACCTAACCAGCTGTGTTTTCTTGTGAAGTTCTGCCCCGCTTGATAACGAACCACGTTATGCCTGTTTTCGCTTTTTCCCTTCAGCACTTCCCTTCTTACCTTCCTCTGACTGACCTGGGATTGCTTGATCTCAGGCCCTGCCTTCCAGAGAACCTGGATGGAGATATAAAACAAGGCTCTTAGATGCTAAAGTTTTTGTTTACTGAGTGACAAATCAAACTATAATACAAACAGCCCTAGGCTTCCTGATTGAAAAGTTTACTGATTTTGATGCAGCCAATTATCTTCTCTATTTTAATGTATTAATGTAATTAATTTCTTTCATTTTCTAAAAAGTTACTTTCTTACTCTGCCCCATTTTGTTTTACACCTTTTTCATTACTCTAGTTTATCATACCTTTATTCTATAGTTCTCCTATATTTGAACTTTTTTAAAAAAAGATTTTTTTTGATGTGGACCATTTTTAAAGTCTTTATTGAATTTGTTACAATATTCCTTCTGTTGTATGCTTTGGTTTTTTGGCCGCAAGGCATGTGGGATCGTAGCTCCCCGACTAGGGATCGAACCCCCACCCCCTGCATTGGAAGGCAAAGTCTTAACCACTGAACCACCAGGGAAGTCCCTGAACTTTTTTAATGCGGAGAAACCTGATGCTGTTTGTTTGTCCCTTTCAGAATGTGTATCTGTTTAATGTCCTCTCTTAGAACAAAAAAGTAGTGAACACCAGGTTTCATCTAGTTATTCCTGTGTGTAAGTTTTGAAATATTGGAGGAGTGTAATGAATTTTAAACCCCAGTTTATAGATTCCTCCTGGCTTCCTTCAAGTCACTCCCTACAGAACACTAAGATTTTCTGATCACACTTTGTCGGACTCCTCTTGGGCAGGGAGGTGTACTCTACCCCAATATTCCACACCGTAGTCAGGGGCTTCACTCTTACCGTCCCCTCCATCACCACCTCGCTTATAGTTATTATTTCTGATAGGAATTCAGAGACAACATGAATTGTAAACCCATGGTGTGTTTATTAGTGTTAAACAGTAATACCTAGTTAAGATTTCTATTATAACCGTATATTGAAAGTAAAACCCAAAATCTTACATATTAAGTTGACATATCACATTTGCTCTCTACCTCAGATTTGATCTAATTGCCCAGATTCTTCTAGACTTGATATCTCCAGATTTTGGAATTATCTGTTTGTTTTGGTTGTTGTTGTTTTGTCCTGAATTTGAATACCCTGCCATCTGAGTCCACACAGAGAACTTGACTTCCCAACTCTTCAAGTTTCTCTCCTAACCCCACTTTGGTCATGAATTTCCTTTACTCCCATTGTCCATTGATTAATTACTTCCATGAATGTTGTCTGATGAAAGTTAATCTATGGAAAAGTTGAGAATGAGATTAATGTTCACAAAATTGTGACGACCTCAGATGGAAGATGCAGCAATACTCTATCACATTCCCGTTGAAACCAAACAAAGGCAGCTACAAGCATTTGAAAGCAAGTCACATTTTTGCACACCATCCATTATTCTTGACTTTAACAGGATGTTAAAGATTCTACATCTTCTGAATTTATTAGCTTGGTATTTAGCATGTTTCACAGCCAAAATAGCAAAGAAGTTTCCTTATTGCTGGTTAAACTGCCTCATGAAAATGTTGTTGGTAAAAGGTTATAGAAATGAATGAGAAATCTAACCAAGAAGCATATTAAACCATTTATCATTATAATTTAAAAAGGCATTCTGATGACTTAAATTAACATGGCTAAAGGGTAGAGAATTAAAGTTAATAATTAAAACCTAGATCTTGATTAGCTCTTCTTTTGATAAAGAGGGGACAAAATATAGGCATACAGTATTTACTTAAATTGTCCTCAGGAGAAATTGAGACCAATAAAATCATACCTGATCATACTATTTATGGGCTTTAGAAAGATTACAGCTATATTATATATAAACTAGATTACGTGATTAACTTGTGTTTCCTTCACAGTCAGATAACCCTTTCCAAATTATTTCATTTGGGATAGGCAAAGCCTAGAACTTAGCTATCTCTCTATTGAGGTTTAGTGTTTTGTTTTGTTTTAACTGAATGGCCTCTATTTATATTAAGGATAATAAGTCTTTGCCATCTTTGTGAAATTTTTATCAATAAATATAAACTTTTTTTTTTTTTTTGCTCTTTGACATACAGGACTTATAATGTTTGTGTGGCCTAACCTAGTCACTTCTTCCTTTGTGTTAAAATGATTTTTTTTCCTAATAAGCACAGAGCTTTCCTGAAAGGGATGGTGAATCAATTAGTTTGGCAACCCTGGTTAAGCATTTTGTGTCTGTGGGTTTAAGATCAAAAGAAATATTTTCTCTTCTTTTTCATTCTTAACAGAAACCAGGAGCTAAAAGAACTTGGTGAGCTTTCTCCACACTGGGACAATCTACGAAAAAATGTCCTTACTCACTGTGATCAAATGGTGAATATGTACCAAGACATTCTGACAGAACTCAGCAAGGAAACAGGTGTGAAATCAATGACTACATATTCAAACTGAAATGAATTTCATGTATGTTATGTGAAAACAATAATAAATACTGTTGTCGTAGACATAGAAAAGTCAAGATTTAATAAAAAAAAAAGCAGAAAACTTTTATTTCCAACTCTACCATCTTGGCATGAAGAACAAAGAAGAAAAAATTGCACTATTTTACCTCATGGTATCATTACAGGGATAACTGAGAATTTTTTTAAATTAAATTTCTGAGAAGAAAAGCAACTCATACAGAATATGTTTTTCTTTCTGAAATTCTTATAACATTTTTCTATGTCAAATGTACTTTTCAACACACACACACATACACACACACACACACACACACACACACACACGCACACACACACACACACACGCACACTACTTATTTACTAATGATGTTTAATTTTTTTTTTCCACCTAGGGTCCTCTTTCAAATCAAGCAGCAGCAAAGGAGAGAAAACTTTAGAATTTGTTCCGATAAATCTACATCTGCAAAGAATGCACGTACACAGCCCTCACTTGAAAGGTAGTATATAGTATTCTTTTTCAAATGGGCAAATTATGTTAGTGTGTACTTCTTTAAAAGGCTTGACTATTGGTAGAATTAGAAATTTTAGCAGTTATATAAAGATGAAGATGAAACAATTGAAGCTGATAATGACCCTAGATACTACAGAAGAAACCATTACATCTTTGTTGCTGTGTTTCTGGGCAGTGCTTTGTAAATATGCCACCTGGATTGAGTTACAGGGGACTATGAAAAATGAGTATTAGCTTTATTAAGTATTATCAGCGATGCCTAATAGCTCCCCATTGTGCTACTGTTTGAATTAGAGAAAAAAGAAAAACAAGACTGGTTCATTTTGTGCCTATCCTGAGAAACCAAAGTCCAAAGATGGACTCATGTGCTGTTTCTCTGACTTAGTGGTGGCTATCAGCAGAATCACCCACTTCCCTATGAGAAGCGGGTTTATCAGATGGAAGGTGCTACAGTATTTTGATGTACTTGGTTGTGAGAGACATTTTTCAAGAAAATACAGATAGATATTCATAACATACCTGAATAGCTCTAGAGTGAATGATATGGTGTTGAATTCATTGCCACTCAAGTAATTCCTTGCCATTTCTCAGTAAAATATATTTTAAATACTCTTCTCATCTCCCTTTTCTTTAACTTATTGCTATATCAATTTTGTGCATATTTAGGGTGACCACCTGCCCCTATTTATCAGCAAAAGTCCCATACTATGCCTGTTTGTCCAGCATCTTTGTTAATGATGCCCTCCACATCCTTTCCATCTCAAAGGTCTCTCTGAATCATAAATGCTATGGTCGTCCTATGAGTACTCATCTTCCTAGGAAGCTAAAAGTTACTTTAGATCATCAAATCCTTTATACTGAGTCTATCAACATATACATACAAACATGCACATAGAAACATACACAGATACATCTAAAGAAGCATTCTAACACCCAATTTTGTAGCCATTGTCACGATGAGGCTACAGGTTAGAGGTTTTAGAAAATTAAAATAAAATCTCTGTTTTAAAATTACCTGACGTTTTATAATCAGAAAAATTAAATTTTTCAAGTTGGTGCATACTGATTGTGTATACACAACTAGCTAACGTATAAGTTCCAGTGTAGTTAAAATCATTCTGATATATAATTGTATTATCTTTGGTAACCCTTATCAACTATCTGAAATTTTAACTTGCATCCTGTTCACCAAAAACTATGTCAACTGAATTAAAAATGAGATGGATTGGCCTAAGGCTTTCAGGAATTCTTCCCTGAACACTGTGTCTGTTAATAGTTTGAACATAACAATAGCTAATCGTTTTAAAAAATCATCAAAACCAAGGTCATAAAGAAGCTGCAACATTCAAAAGCTATCTGACAACCAGCATAACTTTGTTTTTTCCTAATGGCCTATATGAAGAGACTTTTATGATATAGTAAAAAGTTTATATATTTTGGAGTGGAACAGAATTTCAGCTTTACTACTTTATATATGACCTTAAGCCTGTTATTTAATCTTTCTAAGCACTGTCTTTTCCTTCCTGGTTAAGTGAACTAGACCATGTAAAACGCATAGAACGAACAATAATAGTTATTATGATACATGTGGCATTTGCCATCACTGGAACAAAACGGATCTGTCAGTTTTATCAGGACTGCTAAAATTGGAGGAAAGTAATCAGTTAAGAGCCTATTAAGAGGCATTGAAATCTTGAACTAAAGAAATAGCCAGATTTAGAGAAAAGATGAGTTAGAGAGGCATTTTGGAAAAAGCATCACATGCAACTACTGTGACTAATCAGGTTACAGCCATGGATGGGTAGCAGTATCATCAAACCAGATAGTTTGTTGAAGCCAAATTGATAGGAATTTATATCTTAAATGTGCATTTAAATATCTGGTGATGATCCTTAAAATACATCCACCACACAAAGAGAAATTATTTTCTATGTGGCCTTTTACTTTATACTTATTTCTTGAAAACGAAAGAACCATTTACATTATGCTGTTTTTTCTAAGGTAATTTCTGAAAATAGACTAGAGTGAACTGGGATGATACAAGGCATTTAGTTTTTGTTTCTCCAATGTAAAAGGAAGAAACTGGCAACTAAAAGAAAGATATCTAGAAGAGCAAACAAAATTTCTTCTAATTAGTTTAGTGGGATATGTATCAGTTTCCTAGAGCCACCATAATTCCTAGTATCACCAAGTGGGAGTCATAAACAACAGAAATGCAGTGCTTCACAGTCTGGAGGCTAGAAGTCTAAAATCAAGGTGTTGGCAGAGGAGTGCATCCTCTGAAACTGACAGGGGATTCCTTCCTTGCCTCCTTCCATACCTAGCTTCTTACGGTATTCCTGCAATCTTTAGTTTTCTTTGGTTTGTGGGTGCATCCCACAGATCCTCCGTCTTTGCATGTCGTTCCCCTTTATGCCTTTACACCATCTCCTCTGTGTCTGTTTCTGGGTCCAAATTTCCCCATTAAGGACATTTTGGATTAGGTCATGTTGGATTAGGACCTGCACTGATGACCTTATTGCAACTTGATCGCATCTGTAAAAACCTTATTTCCCAATAAGGTCATACTCTAAGATATCTTTCTTGAGTGGGGGGCACATTCAACCCATAATGGGATATATAAAAGAATTCATTTGTGACGACAAATATCAAACAGTAAAGAGAAAAGCAATATTTTGAAGTTACGGAACTAGGGTACAACTCATCAACTAGAGGGTTTTTGACAGAGTTTTCAGAAAGACTGATTCCTTTCTTTGAAGGCTTAAGCAGTAAATGGGGGAAAGGACTAGAGAGTCTTAACAGCCAAGAATTAATTCGAAAGTACTGAATTCTATTACATGCTGGTTTCTTTCCCCAAGGCTACTCACATATATATATATATATATATATAATATATATATATATAATATATATGATATGCATGTCCTATGTATAATATTAAATATGTTTTTAAAATATTTAAGCTTTTAGAAGTTTAAATGTTATTTTAAATTGAAATTCAGCTAAAGTAGGTGTTTTATAGACTATATCACCAACTATGTATTATAATAGAAAATAAAATCTTGACTGAATTTGGGGGGCTCTACCCCTTACTTTTTTTTTTATTTTGACCAAGTTGATAACCTTTCTGAGCTTTGATTTTCTTTACTTGAAAAATAAAATGGTTAAAAGTTAGTTGGTAGTCAATCTGATTTTCTACTTGCTTATATAACATATATTTAGCAGATTAAATGAATCAAGTTAAATGTATTTAAGATCCATGGTTACTGAATTGAATGTTTAGCTGAATTTCAGACAACATTTTTCCAGATAATGATGCAAGTAAGATTGGCCAGGCCTTGGTATTTCACTGGTGAGTTATTTGGATGTAGTCTACATCTATTTTCATTCTTAGCATTAGTAAATTGCATCTATCCACATTTGATTAATATGTCTCTTATATTTGGAGAGGTAGCTTTGCAAACAGTAGCAGGCAGATTCACCAAAGACAAGGCTAATGTCCAGCTCTTGAAACAAGTAACAGCAGAACTATGATGTCATGTCTCATACTGACAAATGAAATAACCTTCATTTAACTTCAGGTGCCCCCAGACCCATTAAGTTAATTTTTCATCCTTGTCCATTACTTAAATGCAACAAATAGAATACCCACCACAATAGAGATCTTAGCAGCAGTGACAACAAACACACAAATCCCTGAAATTAAGAAGACGGTTTCCCTCTCCAGTATATTTTACTTTCATAGAAAAACAGTTGTGAATATTATACAGTATGGATTCTTGTGATGTTATTCTATGTTTAAGTTAGTATGTATGTTTTATACATATATATATATAACAGCATATAGTACATAGAAAAGAGAGAGAAAAGGGAAGGAAGGAATGGGGGGAGGGAAGGAGGGAGGGAGGAAGGAAGGGGAAAGAAAGAAAGGAAAAAAAAAGAAAGAACCTACTATATTATATCAAAAAGCTGTGTCTGTAATCAAGTGCAAGATCGGTCAGGATTTACTGTTTAATATGGATGAGTGAGCTAACCTCTCTGCCCCTTCATCTTCTAATCTCTACACAGAAGGAAGGAGGAAACAAGAGGAGCTCTTTAGATCTCCCTGATTTCTGTGTCTCAAGAGTTCAGGTGTATCACCTCATCAGTGAAGCGCAATTACCTTTTAGATGTGTTTAATCATCATGCCAACTTGCTTGGACTATTTTGAAACAGATTTCCCTTAGAATTCCCTATTGTCTTGAGATTCATGTAGAAGTCATTTTGTGGGTCATTTTAAAGTCAGGGATTATGCTTAAATTTTTCCTTGAAATTAGATCAGCATGTCTACATTTTTTTTTTCATCAGCACTCTTTTTATAGCTGTAGGAATTTTAAAGAGACCTTCTGAGAAAAAATAGACTGTCTCATTTCTATTATTAAATGGCTTTTAAAAGGCTATGAGGCAGCCCTACTATTAGATTTCAAACCAACCTGGTATCTTTAGTTTGACAAGACTCAACAATTTGAACTCCACTTTCCTCATGCGGTGTATATGATGCCATTTTCACAAAGCCAAGGAATTTTTGAAGTATAAAATATAAAAGAAAGAAGAGAGGCATATTATATTTTTTTTAAAAAAAAGAGAAAAAGACTTTACACGTATTTTGCTTGACTCTTCTTTAAAATAAAATGCCCACTTAGATTTTTTTTTTTTTTTTTTTTTTTTTTTTTTTTTGCTGTACGCGGGCCTCTCACTGTTGTGGCCTCTCCCGTTGCGGAGCACAGGCTCCGGACGCGCAGGCTCAGCGGCCATGGCCACTTAGATTTTTATAATTGTCTGAGTACCAAAAATCTGAACGTTAAGGGCTATTCATGTCACAAAGATACATAATTTAAACAGCAGGATAAAATGAGGAAATTTTAAAATGAGGCAAATACCACTGATCAGTTGTTGTCTTAGAATTTTAATTTTTCATTGACTATTTTTTGTATATCTGACTTCTTCTAGAGGAAAACAATCAATTACAGTTAATTCTAACTAAATTTTCAGGAGTACGACTGCTGTAGCCAAGAATGAGTATGGTATGGTAAGTGTATACCATTCTTCATTAACTAAACTAAGAGACCAAAAAATAATTCCCTTGGTGTACATAGATCTATCTACTGTTTATGTAGTAATTGCAAGGGAAATTCAAGGATGAAGGGGCCAAAAGAGATAAACCTAGCTGTTCCAGTACTGTGGTATTGGTAACTGATAATTATCAAATAACAGTTGCAAACTTTTAAGACTCCCTGGAGTCTTGTGATTTTTGTGATTTCCATAAAGAATGCTGATACTTAAAAATATTAGTGATCAATGTTAATTGTGACAGAAACTGTCTCAATTAAAATTAGGTATTATACAGCTGTACACAGTATGTTCTTATTTCAGATTCTATGATAAACCAAAATTACCTAATAGCTAAAGAACAAAGCTGTTTTCTTTTGCTTAAAATCATATAAATTCTGAGAATAGAGTTCAGCAGCTAGTTTCTAATTGTTTTCTTCAGAACCACTCTTTAGTTATTTATGATTGTGGGGAGGGGATTTCCCCCACCCTCATTTGTCCAAATCTCCAGAGCCACAAACTAGGTGTCCTACAATTCAACTCAATTCTGACATTATTTTCCCAGAGACAGCATCAGATTCCACAGTTTAAAGGCTCAGCCCCACAAGACTGCCCTCTACTTCTGATGCCAGTTGAAATTCCAAGTAGTTACCCATACTTCTGACCAACTGGCTATAAATCAGAGGTTCCCACAACCCCTTCCTTGGATCTGATTAATTCGCTAGAGAGACTCACAAAACTCAGAAAAAACATTTTACTTGCTAGATTACTGTTTCTTATAAAAGGAGAGAACTCAGGAAGAGTCAGATGCAACAGATGCATAGGGCAAGGTATGGAGAAAGGGCGTGGAGCTTTCATGCTCTCTGAGTTCCCCCAGCACCTCCACGTGTTCACCAACCTGGAAGCTTTCCAAACCTGTCCTCTTGGGTTTTTATGGAGGCTTCATTACACAGGCAATATTGATAAAATAATTGGCCATTGGGATTGAACTCATCTTCAGCGCCTCTTCCATAGGGGAGTCAAGGGAGAAAGGACTGAAAATTTCAACCCTCTAATCTCATGGGTGGTTTCACTGGCCACCAGCCCCCATCCTTAGATGCAGTCCAAAAGTTACCTCATTAACCTAACAGAAGACACCTTTGTGGCTCTCAACACTTAGGAAATTCCCGGGGTTTGGGGAACTCTGTGCCAGAAAAGGGGATGAAGACCAAATATTTATTTCATATTATAAATCACAATATCACAGTAATAAATATTTAAAAGTTAATACTTCAGAGCAACTCTTTGAACCTCAAATGTGCAAACACTATTTAAGCCTAAGCTCTTTGAACCTCTGTAAAATGTGGACATAAAGATCCCAGCTTTTTGAAAAATGGTTCTAATCAAGATGGGTAAAATCAAAAGGCAACAGAGAAAAGAGAGAGGCAAAAGAGAGACCTTATTTGCTCTTTCAGTATCCAGACAGAAACTCTAGTGTCCCTGCAGAGAAGACCTCTTGATACTAATGGGATATTATGCTTGGCTTGGGAGGATATTATGGCTTGGGAAATGGGAGACATGGCTTCTGGAATATAGATAAGATGCTGCACTTCTAGCTCTGCTGAACCACAGTAGTACTATTTTCTACTTGCTTATTTGAAATGTGTTCTATGAAGTCCAAAAGTGAAGAATATTTGGGGAATGCTTCTATATTTTACTTCTTGATACCTGCACCTTGGCTTCCTTTCTATTCTTATTTTTTTCAAATTGTGATTGTTGTGCTACTAATTATTGTGTAAGTTTTCCATAGAATTTCATATTTCCAACCTGCTTTTATTAACTTACTTTTGTTATCTTGTTTAAAATGATAATTAATGGTAAAGATAATTATAAAACTGATAATTTACTGAAAAGATTGGGAAAGAAAGGACCTGGCCTATGTAAACTTTGGAAAGGACTAGATATTGTAATGCTAAATTAAAAAACACTACAAACACTGTACATTCATTAGTATTTTTTTTTTCTTACAGAGGTAGGGTTAACAATTCTGAAGCTGTTTGATTTTTCACTAGGATTGATTGACCATATATTTAAATATGTGGATAGGGAGAGTCAGGTTTCTCAGTGTCAGGGAGAGAAGATAGAAGGAAGGCTAGAAGGAATCTTGTGAGGCTGAATTGAAGTCAAAAGTAACAGCATTGACTCATGGTTTTTGTTGTTGTTGTTAGTACAGTATAGATAGAGCAATAGTTAGATGGATAAATATAGATGTGTGTGCACAAGTTAGTACACATACATATATTTTCTAGCTCTAGCTACTGAAAGGGATTGAAAGCAGTAGCAATGAGTGTGATTGCTCATAGTAATTGATTTCTGAACACCATTCTCCAATAAAAAGAACTAGGGTTCCTTGGAAAGCTGGTTGAGTCCAAGGCTGCAGCAGGGAAAATATGAGTCTGGAGTATCTTGTGGCTCTAGAAAGTAAGGAAGTGTCCAAAAACCAAAAAGCAAAATAAAATAAAATAAGACAAAGCAAAACACAGAAGGGGAAAAAAAGTGATACAGGAGCCGTTCCAAAGGAGCTCCCAGTGGACAAAGATGGAACAATTTAAACATAAAGCTAAGGTTGGATTATGAATCAAAGAACAAAATACTCATATTGATGTTAATAAATAACTGAATAAACAAATGAATTAAGAAGAAGGTCATCTATTCCTTCCAGAAGAATTCCAATTAATAAATTTGGCAAGAATGAGGGAAATGGAAAATTACCATTTGAACAGTAATAATTGCCACAGGCAAGGTTCATCAGTGGATGCTAAAATTAATGGGTACCAGTTTAAACAGAAACAGGAGATTTGCATAATCTTAAAGTATGTCCCTTCAAATATTTAGTAACTTTACAGTGAAGAATCAACTCTAGGCAGTGGCAGATATCACCTTGACCAATGAATTGCAGTTAACATCAAGTAATACATATTAACTTAACATACTTTCTGATACCATGCACTGACTATTTTAGATACCTCATGTAAGTGCAGTCATGCAGTATTTGTCTTTCTGTGCCTGGCTTATTTCTCTTAGCATAATATCCTCAAGGTTTATATATGCTGTCACATATTGCAGAATTTCCTTCTTTTTTAAGGCTGAATAGTATTCCATTGTATGTATACAGCACATTTCCTTTATTCATTTACCTGTTGATGGATATTTAGGCTGTTTCCATGTCTTGGCTATTATAATTAGTGCTGCAATGAACACAGGAGTACTAATATCTCTTCAAGATCTTGATTTTAATTCTTTTGTATAAATACCCAGAAGTGGGGCTGCTGGATCATATAATAGTTGTATTTTTAATTTTTGAGGAACCTCCATACTGTTTTCCATAGAAGCTGCATCATTTTGCATCCCACCAACAGTGTGCAAGGGTTCCAATTTCTCCACATCATGGCCAACACTTGTCTTTTTTTTTTTTTTGATAAGAGCTATTTTATAAATGTGAGGTGATATGTCATTGTGGTTTTGATTTGTGTTTTCCTGATGATTAATGACATTTACCATTTTTTCATTTACCTGTTCGCCATTTTTATGTCTTCTTGGCAAAATGTCTATTCAAGTCATTAGCCCATTTTTTAAGCAGGTTATTAATTTTTTTTTACTATTGAGTTGTAGGAGTTCCTTACATATTTTGGAAATTAATCTCTCATCAGACATATGATTCGAAAATATTTTCTCCTAATTCTGTGTATTTCCATTTCACTCTACTGATTGTTTCCTTGGCCATGCAGAAGCTTTTTAGTTTGATGTTGTCCCACTTGTTTATTTCTGTTTTCATTGCTTGTGCTTTTTGTGTCATTTCTATGAAATCATTGTTAAGACCAATTTCATGAAACCTTTTCCCTATGTTTTTTTCCTAGGACTTTTACAGCTTTACATCTTATGTTTAAATCTTCAATCCTTTTTGAGTTGATTTTTTGTGCTTGCTGTAAGGGTCTAATTTCATTCTTTTGCATGTGATAATCGTAAGCTCTCTGTTATTCTACAGAATGTGATTCATGAATGGATATATATTCATTCCCATACCCTGGAGAATATATATACATATATTCCAGATTCTAATATATTTGTTTCTGGATAGTGTATCTAAAATTTTTATTCTTCAGCTAAGAATAGTAATTCCATCTATGATCTGAAGACAAACATGACAAACTGAATTTTCCCTCAAAATATTTGTTTATCTATTTGTTGACATTTATTGAGCACTTAAAACATGCATGATGCTGAGACATTTGAGTGTTCTTCTATTTATATTTGAAAGATATAAGGAGGGGTATAAGTCTCAAAGCCTGTGTTTTGGGCAGAGTGATTGAATGGCCACCCATATAGGAAAAACAATCCACTGCATTGTGAATGCAGAGAGGCTAGGACTGAAGAGGCAGTAGGAATCTTGACAAGACATGAGGAAGATCAAAATTAAGGTAAAGATGTTTAACATGTATAAGAGAGAATAAAATTTTGGTAGTGGAGTTGTTAGAACTGATCAGATATAATGTTGAGGGAAAGAGAGAAACTGGGAATGATCTTCAGGTCTTGAGGACTTTACTGGAAGACTTAAAGGAATGAAGTGTCTACACGGGTCACAGGGAACCAGAGAAGAGCAAGAAAAGTCAGAATAATAGAATATTATCCAGCCATAAAAAAGAATGAAATAATGCCATTTGCAGCAATATAGACAGACCTAGAGATTATCATACTAAGTGAACTAAGCCAGACAGAGAAAGACAAATGGTTTTGCAAATTTTGCGTAATCAAGTCATTTTAATCTCGATCAATTAAGACTGCTTTCTCCACTCAGGTTTCCACTTCCCTCATCCTTCCCCTCTTGCTGGGTGGTGTTGGAGAGGCTACAAGTTTTTCTGGATCCAGTGAAAGTCCGTAGAGAGCTTTTTTGGAAAATTGAGTTAGGAATGCGTTTAATTTGGGCTTGGTGGGACATGTGGATACAGTTTATAGTCACTTTGGTGTATTGTTGGTATTGCTGGTCACCCAGGTTTTAGCAGAAATGCAAAGTATTTCTTTACAACATCATGATGATTTTTTTTTGTATTTAGTTTAGATTAACACAGGAACTGATCTTATTCAGAAGACTGAGCCTCAGAATCACTTTCCTTTTCAGACTGAAAAGTTTATTTTTATGGAGAAATAAGCAAAAGTTAAAATATCAGCTTTCTTTGCTTAATTGGTAGGATTACTTCCTATAGGGAAAATAATCATAGACAATACTTACTGAATGCTAACCTCTTTTTACTACTTTCCACTCCATTTTCTAGCTGAGGAGCTGAGACATAGAAAGGGTTAGTAGTTTTCCCAATGCTGCACAACTTATACATGGCAGAGCTGGGATCCAGAGCCAGGGACTCAGGGTCCAGTCGATAACTTAAATCACTGGTTCTCCATCCCTGGGTTAGAAGTTAGAAGGCCCTGGGCATAACGTCTTTGGGACTTCAGACAAAGCAGGTAACTTCACAAGATCCTCAGGTTTCTCGTCAGATAAATGCAGGTAGACAAGTCTTTAGTTGGCCCCTTTTGGGTGATCTCATGACTGTTCAAGAAAGCTGTGATCCCTTTCCATGAAGTAGAACAGATGCACCAATACAATTCACCATCCATCCCTGGACACCTTAAAACCCTCTTCTTAGCCCTAGGCTAAAATTCCCTGGACTACAAAATCTGAAAATTTCACACTAGTCTAATGTGTTGCTATTTTAGGAAAAGATGACTTCTAGTTGGTTAGTGACTTTTTAAAAGAACAAGAGCTCACCACTCCAGCAATCCATTAAGTGATTGTTCAGTATCTGCCTTACTAACCATTTGGTTCGGGTTGTATTTCTGTTTTTTTGTGACCTTGAGTTCTCTGAGTGCAGCTGAAGTCTTTTCAATTTAAGACATATTTTATTTAAAAAAAAAAAAAAGAAAAACTATTTCAGGTGCATTTGGATTGAACCACTGTGAAGAAGCTATGGTGTTTACCCAAAGCTAATAAAATAATTTATGTTTTCCCTGTAAATGAGATCAGAAAAACAACCAAGGTGTCAATACCAAAATCAATTTGAAAAGGATCTACTATGAAATTAGGTTTCTCAAATAAAATGTAGTTTAACAAGAGGGCATTCACTTTGTCTTCCTTCTTATGGGGATACTTTTCATTAGAATATAAAAATGATGGCTTGTTTTGAAGTGGTAAATTTAATATGTATCAAACTTGATGGCTTTGAAGATCAAAGGATTGAGTTTCAATTTAAATGTATGGATGTTTTATTTAAAAAAATCAAAGTATCTCACTGGAAAATAGATCAAGAGACATTTTGTGTATTCTTTCTATGTAACCTAAGGAAATTGCAAAATTCAATTGCATGCATTCAAAATTGTGTAAGATTTAGTATATACAGGCAGGAAACTACTATGTATAGATTTTTAAAATGCACTATTACTGTTCTGCGCTTGAGTCAAAATGCATTAATATTTTGGTTCTTTTCTCGGCAACTTTTGGTTGAAAGATTGTTCATTATTGTTGAATTTCAATATGATTGCAAATTAAATGATGCAAAACTCAATAAAGTAAAATACACAAAAGACCAATTAACATGTTATCTCAGTAAGTATATAGAAGAATGAGAGAACATACTGTTCTACACAGTACAATATAATTAAGATGTAGTCACAAATCAGGGAAATATTATAACTTGTTTAGGTGCACAGGTGGCTTTTAGAAAGATTGATTAGCTCCTCTTGCCCCCTTGAGTTGTGAGTTCATTTTTATTCCTGCAAAATCAAACAGAATAATTTCTCAAACTTCCCGTAGTGCTTCAATGCAAACAGCATGTTGGAGATAAATGTTTGCAAAGTGTTCATCTCCTCGTCCATTCCTGTTCCAGATGCTCTCTACGATGTCATCACTGTGGGAGCCCCAGCTGCACATTTTCAGGGATTTAAGAATGGTGGTCTTCGGAAACTACTCCATAGATTTGAAACGGAAAGAAGAAAGTAAGTGATGACAGGATGCATTAATGGTATTTATCTTCTCTTTGGGGAATTTCGTATACCAGGTTAGGATAAAGAAGCTTGGTCCATCAGAATGAATAGTTCTTGACATCTCCAGCCTATTCAGGAAGAAAGCATTAAAAATAAGTTAGAATTGTGTAACTGATATACTGTTATATAAACGTATAAACTAGCAATGCATATATATATTTGTCTTTCTTGTTTTAAAGAAATTGTCTATGTACTGATACAATATTATTAACTCAGCTACCTCCTTATTAAGATTTCTTTAGTTTATTGTTTTTGGTTTTGGTTTCTTGGTGGGCATGGTATATAGTTCTATGAGGTTGTATCACAGGTGTAGATTAGAGTAAGCATCACCATAATCATCATAAATAACTGTCCCATTACCACATAGAAACTCCCTCAGGTTATCCTTTAATTGTCACATCCTTCCCCCAGACCTTTTGGCTGCAGAAAGTGGTTCTTTTGCCTTATTATTTCAACAGGGAGTGGACGTCAGAGTTCCAGCGAGGGGCTCTGAGGGGAGAGGCACCTTCTATGTAATTCATGGAGGTTGGAAATCAGTTCAGTGACAGACCGCATGGGGAAAGGGATGCTATCCCTTTACTGAAATGAGAATAAGAGTGGAATACAGGCTCAACCTTGGCTGCACATTAGAATCACTTTTGGAGCTTTAAAATATTTTATCTATGCCAGGATATCACCCCAGACATATAAAGTCAGTTCTGGGAATGGAGCCCAGGCATTGGTAAGTTTTAAAAGCTTCCCAGGTGAGACTGATGTGTGGCCAGGGTTGAGAACCACTGATACAGATGTAAGTGAATAATGCTGGGAGAAGACAGGTGAAGGGTGTGGAGTCTAGAAACAGGAATAGTGACACAGATTATTTAAACTTGAAAAATGTATAAAACCTCAATTAGTATCTATCAGGAGGAAAGAAAATCTACATAAAGGAATATTTGTTGCAATATAGAAGAAAAGCATTACGTCTTGCTTATTGGAAATTTTTCTTTAAAGAATCCCCAACTCATTAAATTGTTACAAAATGGAACCAAAGATGGGGATAAAGCTGTAAGAGTTTTGATTTGGGAAAACTTGGGCCTGAGTAACGTGGATGAATAAAACCGAGCATATTATAGAGCTTTTCATGCTTTAGACATGAGACTTTTCTAGGGGAACCAAAACCCTAATTACTCATATATTATTTGGGGGTTTTTTTGTTTGTTTTTTAAATTTTTTTAAGCTTTTTTTGTTGTAGTAAAATATATGTAACATATAAATTTACCATTTTAATCATTTAAAAATTTTTTATTGGAGTATAGTTGATTTACAATGTTGTATTAGTTTCAGGTGTACAGCAAAGTGATTCAGTTTTACACACATATATATATAAATATATATACTTTTTCCCATGTATTCACTTGTTCATCAAACACTTACGTGTTTCTGAATTCAGTGATTTACCTAGGCACTATTTGAAAGCTTGTGGACTCCTCCCTCAACATATGAATCAATTCTTTACTTCCAGTATTTCATAAAAGAAAGGGAAAATCTACCACAACAACACATACTTTCCCGGCTTTGATCATTTGTGATTTCAGCAGGAACCTCAGATTAAGCCAGAACTTTCACTGAGTAAGATCATGACCTGAAAGCACAGCCCTTTCACTGAGATGGAGAGGCACCTCATGAAAACCAAGAGCCTTTGTAAAGAAGAGAAAAAGACAATGAGGGGCAGTGTTCACTCCTGGAGAATATTAAGTCCTTATGATCTACCTGTTCATTAGGGACGAACTCAGAGCTGACTCCCTGCAAAAGATCCTAGTGTCAAATGCCTGCCTTGAGTATCTACAATGGTTTTCCCTCCATACCTCCCACCCCCTCAATCTGGTCCCATAATCAAGATTGACTACCCCAAAATTTCAAATGGAAGAGAGAAAAAATCATTTGGAAAAACCATGAGGAAAACAAACTAAAATTTACCAATAGAAGTGTTATAGGCGGTACTTGAGCTTACAACACTTGAGTCGTACTAGAATTTGGGGGAATTTTCTGAAGGAAAGTAAAACAGTACAAAGAGTTAAACAAACCAGACTTACTTTTTATGAGATCAAGGGTTATACAGTCACAATGGTTATACAATTTCTAAGGAAAATTTTCCTTATTATTGTAAGGAGAAATAGGAATAGAAGTTTCCCATTTCTCTATTATAAATAGGAAGTTTCTTGAGTAAAAGGAGAAATACCACATCAGGGAAGGAAGTTCTCTGTAGCCTACAGTGTAGCAAGAATCCAATAAGCCAGAAATGGGAGAACTGGATGCAAAATCATACCACTACCTCTGAAATATATTCATCAGACAGTATCACTAACCACTTTTTAATTGGGGGGCGGGGTTTAAAACATAAATTAACATTTTTCATTAGTGGTAGAAAGCTGAGATATCTAAGCAAAATGGTCAGAGTTTTCCACCTCTTCTTTTTATGTACTTTCTCCAGTAACATATGAGCAGACTAGGCAGCAGTTACCAGTATATTTGTTTTCAGACCCTTCACTTTCATGCTTAAGACAAAGATTTTCATTTCTTTTATGAAAGGGAATGAGTGATTCAGATGTATTCATTGAAAGCAATAAGACTGCATCCGTGATATGATTTTTGAGAGCCAATTTTTTTTCCCCTACTTGGAGGTCTTTCCATGTCTCTACCTTGATCTCTGGGTTTTTCTCAGAAATTTATCTTGTCACTCACTGGTAGAGCAGTTTAGAATCTGAGATCATAACTCTGTATAAATCCATGTCTCAAGTCTTATATCTTTTAAATAGAAATATTTTTTATCTTTTAGTGATATATATTTTTAATATATTGCTTTCTATTGACAGTTTTCCAATTTTGTAAATATGTTTATTGGCAAATGTAGAAAAGTCAAAAGTAGGAGGTTAAAATCACCCATAATCTCCCTCCTCAACAAGACAGTTACTGGGATCATATTGGTACAGTCTCTTCCAGTTTGTTTTTCCACATGTAATCCACATCTTATGTTTTTCTTCTATTATAAATTAAAAAATTCAAAATGGCTTAAAATGACTAATTCTTCAAAGTATATAAATTGAGTGCTCTCCATTTAAAAATCCTTACGTGTTTTTGGTTTTTGGAAGTCATGCCCAATACAACAAAGCTACTATATTTAATAATATCAGTCTTACAAGTTATAGCTAAAATTCATCTCCTGTTCACTTTCAAATAAATTTTTCATTTTTGGATAAAACACTTTATAGCACCAAAAAATAAAGAAATTTTACAAGTATAATAAAATACAGACGCTATAGAAATAAGAAGTGTGAATAAAAGCCCTGTTCATTCCTTTTTTTTTTCTTTTGAACTGTGTCCAGTAGTTGACAACATATCATTTCCAAGGAGATAGCAATTTAATTTTTGTGTTGATTATAACTTGATTCCTTGGAGGTATATTTTCTTCTTCCGGTGAGTCAGTTTCTCCTTGGCCACTCTTAGATTTCAGCTCAGTTCATGTTTGAGCAAATACAACACTAGGTCTGCCAAAACTGTGTACCAGGTTTTTCTCATCAATGTGCACTTTTCTCTGTGCAGCCGCCTGTGCACAACAACAAATTTTCAAGAATAGGTGGGTTTTAGCTCTTACAACATCTATAGTGTGGAGTCAGGAGAGAATAAAATACTTCAATTAAATAGCCCGGCTGAGTCTTGGACATACTTTACAAACTAAATGATGACACTTGCAAAGCATTAAACTAAATGTAATAAAAGGGAATGAAAGGATTCTTGCTAAGTTGCATATGATCCTAAATGAATTCGTAATGCAGTTTTTCTCCTACTTCATTCTCTTTTTAAATATACAAAAAAAAATATTTGCTCCTAGCACACAAATTCAAAGAATAAAGAAGCACTTAAAGTGAAAAGTCTGCCTTTTCCATTCTCCTTCCCCAGAGTAAACCAATCTGAACAGCTTAATGCATTTCCCTATGCGATTTTTTCTAGCTATCCAACTCTTTGAGTTTTCAGTGATCAGGACTCTGTCCACACAAACTCAGGTCATGAGAATGTCATGTTCTTGACTTTCCTATAATTCAGTTTACTTTTTCTGGCCTCCATTCTGGGGCAAGGCAGAAACTCTCATCTCAGATAATTCATAGACTCTACACCTTGTATGGATTTGAATCCTGGTTTGGGCACTTACTGGCATTGTGACATTAGTCAAATTACCTCACCGCTCTGTACCGTAGTTTCCTCACTCGTGACACAAATAATATTGCTTTACCTCATAGGCTTGTTCTGAAGATTTTATGACTTGATATACACCAAACATTTATAATGGTACCTGGCACATAATGAGGGCTTAATAGATATCAGCTATTATTTATATAAAATATGTAAACAAGTATTTTTTTACTAAAAAAAATGTTCTGACAACCTTTAATTTCAATACATTTAGATCTCATTTTTTTTCTGAAAACTAAGTAGGGTTTTATTGATTGAATGTAGCAGAATTATCTAACAAATACAATATTGATGGGCATTTAGTTAATTCCTATTATTTGTTATAACTCTGTGTTTGCAAGGTAAACCCTTATTCTTATTCTTATGTTTTTGCAAACTTGTGTTTCTTTTTGATAAAATTCCTAAAAGTGGAATTTCTTAGTGGAAGTGGTTACACTTTAGAGATGCTGTCATACTGCCTTCCAAAAAAGTTGTATTAATGTGGATAATATGCCTAATTGCCCACATATTCTTTTTAAAAATTTTTTATTGACGTATAGCTGATTTACAGTGTTTCAGGTATACAGCAAAGTGGTTCAGTTATACATATATATGTATATATAGACATATATATTCTTTCTCAGATTCTTTTCCATTATAGGTTATTACAAGATATTGAATATAGTTCCCTGTGCTATACAGGAAGTCCTTGTGCCTGCATATCCTTAAGTACTAGGCTTCGTACACCATCTCTGTGCTAAGCCCAGGCATGGCTCTTGAGATTCAGACATGTATTTACCACCATTTAGTAGACAGCTCCATGCTAATGGTATCATCCGAACACCTCAAAGTCGACATATTCAGTCATCTCTCATCCCCTTATCCTCAAACTTCTCTTGGGGATTGTTTTTCTTAATTAAGATACCACATCCATCTAGATGTTCGACTTTGAAGCTTGAAAATCCTTGACTACTTTTCTTCCCTTGCTTCCACTTCCCAGGAAGAAAAAAATCAGTTCCATCACTTCTACCTTCTTATGTCTCAGGAAGTCGTTCATTTCAATAATCAATTGTGGTTTAGGATAATCCTAACCCATAGAATCACCATTTTTTAAATGGCCTACTGCCAAATCTCTGAATCACTCTTCATCCTCCAGGCTGGCTCTCATCTCATCCGTTTTCCTCACCTTGGTTGGAATAATATCTCTAAGAGGCAAGTACAATCTTGTGATTTCATCATGTTAAACAGTTCATAGCTGCCTGTTGCCTGGAGAATAAAGCACAAGGTGCATGAGATATTCATGTGTCATCTGACCCTGACTTTTTCTCCAGCTTCATATTTCTCTACTCACACCATCATCTTCTCCTCACATACCACCCTCCACGGTGAACCAGACCAAAGTTCTTCAGTTTCGGGTCTGCCTTGAAGTCTTTTTTTTTTTCCTGAAGTCTTCTCCAACTCCTTGGCAAGGCCACATCTGCTTTTAGCCTCCCGTGTACAAACATACCCAATTGCCTCTCTTCCCCTCTAGACTGTGTACTCTGGGGGCATGGACTGTGTCTGTATCCCCAGGAACTAACTTGATAAGTGTTCCTTGAATGACTAAGTATAAGAAGAAGTAAATAAAAGAAGTGAAAGCATTGTCTGTCAGAGGAGTAAAAGGATGAACAAATTGCTCTGCCTAAAGAGATCATTGTGTTGGAATTAGGTGACAGAAACATAGGGGCATTTGTGGAAAATGTCTTGTAGGCTTTCAGACAGCCATTTGTCAGCTAGTAGAATGTTTGTGTTTGCCTGCGCCTCACTAAGAAGTGAAAATATACCTTTATGTGTTCTGAAAGAGGAAAGCTGATGATTTTTATAAAAATAGCCAACCTAAAATCCGGTTCAATATTACTAATGCAGTGGTGACTTTAACGTTTAAAAATTGGCAACATTCTTCCAATCACCTACCCAAAAGCTTGTGAAGCAAAGTATAATCTGAAGCAAGAAGCACCGTGTCAAGTGTAACAGTTCAAACTTCTTAAAAATTGAATCTTTCCTTTAAAGAAAATGACTTTAATTGTAAATGAAAACAAGTTTGCTAAATGATCCTAGAATTTAGAGTGATAATAAATTCGGTAAAGAGAACATTGTCTGAAAATGATAAAATACATAATCTTAACTGTGTGATGTCAGAAAACCACTGAGCTTTTACCCTTTAGTTTCCTTATCTGCACTGTGGATGTGGTTGACTTCTGCAATCATTAGATTGTTAGAAAGAATGGTTATAATCTTGAGATTTTTGAGGAAAGACATATTAAGTGTATCATCACTCTCGGGAAGATAATTTGGATAATTTGACTTTACAATTAAATGTTTTAATTTCACACAATTATTAAGATGTGACTTCTGGTTTTAGCTCAGAAGAAAAAGTTAATCAATAGGAATATTAGGAGTCAAAATGTGGAATCTATAGCAAACTATAGAAACCTGTTTTTTCTGCTTAAAAAACTAATTATGAAAAGAATATATGGTTTGAGGACTTATTTTCTGTAAATCAGGAGTTGCATTTCTTCTTCACTATAAACTAAAAAAATATTTGGAATCGTGACATAGTTATGTCATCTTAACTAGTATGCTTTTAATCCAAGGAAGACCTTGTGTACTCAGATTAAATGCTGAGTAATTTTCAGCATGTTCTTTAAAGCTCTCTATTAGCTTAGATATTTAATATCCATCATTCTAGAGGCAGCAAACAGCAGAAAGGAAAGTCATCTACAAATAAATTGCCAGAAAATTTTAAAAGTGCTGTATTTTCCAGAGCTTTAGAAACTAACTCTAGAGTATCTCATTCTTTGCAAGATTATAGTGAAAGTACTAACTTAAAAAAATGTACACATGGGATTTATGTCATGGGAAAATCACACAATCAGCTTGTGTGAGGTGAGAAAAAATAGTGTCATCGCAGAATCTTTATTAGATGGGACCTTGCCTAAGCTATTCCAATGTCTTCTTCCCTGTCAAGAGGCTTGCGTAAGTAAGTAGTTATTGCAGTGCTTCTGCTGAAGAAAGGTGGGTTGGCTTAGGGTGGTTTAAGCACAGATGTAGTGAAGGGGATCCGTTACAGAGATATTTTAAAGGACTTGGCAATTGTTTGGACTTTGTGTGTCTGTTTGGAGTAGGAGGTAAAAATCCAGAGCTGTCTAGGAAGACTCCCAGGCTTCTGTGCAGCACACATGGGCAGGGTGGTGCCATTTATTGCACCTTGGCTTAGGAACTCAAGCAACATAGAGCAGCTGGGAGAAAGAGAGAGAGGCAGAGAGACAGAGACAGAGAGACAGAAGGGACAGATAGATAGACAGAGAGAATGAGAGAGAGAGAGAAGGGTTAAAGGGTGGGAACCAAATCTGAAGGACCCTTGTTTGCTGTGTCAAGTCCTAGCTTCTCATCCTATAGGCTAGGCTAGGCTAAGAGGACTCATTGACAGGTTCTTATCTGGGTATTAACATGATCAGAGGCGCATTTTGAGTTACTATGTGGAGAGAACAAAGGGCATACAATTAGGGTATTATAATAGTGCTGGTGAGAGGAGATGGGTGAGTATGGAGTTGAAGAAGATTTAAGGACAGTTTTACAGGATTTAAATCCAATTGGATGAGGACTTGAGGGACTGAGCAAGGTTGAAGGACTTAGGTTTCTGGTTAATATAACTGGGTAAATGGAAAATTCACGAGGAAAGGGAACACAGGAAATACACCATGTGTTTACCATGTTTACTTAATAAGATCAGTTGTTTATATTCAATATGAAAAGAAGTTTTGGGAAACAAGAAAGTTATTTGAGTCTGCCTTTTTTTGCATTAAAGAATCTTAGATCTTAGAACTTACAGGGAATCTCAGATTACAAATTCCCCTATTTATTTTATCAATGAGAATAAAGAGTTTCAAAGACTGAATCACCCATACAGCTAATAACAGAGCTGGAAAATCAGACTTCGATGCCCAGTCTCAAGGTCTTCTATATGCATTCATCCTCATACAATCAATAGATTTTCAACACGAAATGTGTATGCTGTTAATGAATGAATGATGTTAGTTTATGGATAACCTTTCTAAGAATTGATTTTTGCTACCCACCAGATAGAAATTTTTTAAAAGTTGATGCATTTGACCCTTTCTGGGCCTTTATGATAATATAATTTTCAAAGTAAATTACTTTATCTGTACTACAAAAAAGAATGAATGAATTGATGTGGTAATTTTCACTAGATCAGTTACTATTTTAATCTGCTAAAGAAAATAGTAAAATATTTTTAAGACTCTGGCCTTATTGATTCTCTATCTACAACTTTCCTAAATATGCCCCAGGAAAACCACTTATTTAGGAATTATATATAATAAAAATAATTTTAAAAATATTTCAAGTATTCAGAGATTCTATTCATAATGGTAAAATTTTAGAAACATCTTGAATGAATGATTAAGCAAGCTTATTCTGCATCACTAAAGTGGAACACTATGTAGTCATTTTAATTAGTATATGGATTATGAGGTATCTAGAGGTGTATATAAAAAGGTACTTGTAATAAAACAAGAAATTATGTATACACAGAGGACAGGTATTGGTGAATGTTTTGGAAAGGATAACAAGTTAACTTAGAGTGGTAGAGATAGATACAGAGTTCTATTTCCTTTAGGACTTTCCTTTTTATTTTCTATCTCTCCTAGCTGTAGAATAAGAGAAATGTCTTTGTAAAACCCTTTTGCCCATTCTACTTCCAGCAAATATGGAAAACTAGGTATCATGAAAAAAAATCTCCAACAACAAAATGCCTAGGAAATTTGGATGCAATGTGACATCCTTTTACATTACTCTTAAATGAAGGTCTGAGCTCTCGGGAATGTAAAGAGCTATAGTACTGAGTGGTTAGTAAACAAACTCTGAAACTATGGCTACCTGGGCGATTTTTGCATCTATTAACAATATAGAGCCTTAGATTCGCAAGGACTTGTGGGAAGCAGCTATTTATCCCCCTTTTTCTTCTTCTCTGCTACCAGCCCTGGCTGTAGCATTTAGAGAACAAGCATCATCACACTCATCCCGTGATTATCTTGCTGGCTAACTCCAGCCCTTTGCTTTTCTCAGTGCATTGACTGAATAGCAGTCGTTAAATATTTGTTGCAAGCAATTTATGGTGAGATGATTTTCAAATTCTTTCTTATGTCTAATCTGTGTTATAAAATAGAATCATACATCTTCTCTAATGAGCTTTGTTTTAATTAGAAGATGAGAACTTCTTCAGTTATATTTTGTTTTAATATTTATATGCTGTACCTACCATTATTTTACTAAATAAAAGATGTTTCCTGTGTTAGTTATGGGATTGTAATTTTTTCAAATCTCAAATGGATCAATACCATGTTCATAAAATAGTAAAACACAATTAAGAGTTCAAACTGTGTATTAATAAAGACCTGCATTTGAATCCTGGTTCTACCATTTGTAGTAGTTGTATGTTCTAGATCAAGTTACTTAACCTACTGAGTCTTCAATTCCTAAATCTATATAATGGAATAACATTTTTTGTTCAGAGAGTTGTTCTCATGACTAAATAAAATAATCCCTGAAAAGAAATTAGCGTAATTCTAGGCCCATATTATACATCTAATAATTATTAACTATTAAAATGAGAGAGACTTGGATTATTAGTGTAATAATAATCTACAGTATAAATTATTGGCTTTTTTAGAGACCCTCCATAAAAATATCAGATTTAACAGGGAAAAAAATAAAATGGGTCCTAAATATACCTTCTGTTTCCCTGTATTCTTATCCCAGAATCATAATCACCAGCACTACAATATCATATGCTGGGAACACTTGCTTGTTTCCTGCAGCTTTATTGAGGTATAATTGACAAATAAAAGTTTTATATATTCAAGGTTATAACTTGATGTTTTGATATATGTATACATTATGAAATAAGCATCACAATTAAGCTAATCAGCCTATCCATCATCTCACATAGTTACCATTAATACGTCATTGTTAGTCACCAGGCTGTACATTAGATCTCCAGAACATATACATCTTGGGTAAATGAAACTTGGTACCTCTTGACCAATATCTCCCCATTTCCCACGCCTCCAGACCCTGGGAACCAGCATTCTACTCTACTTGTGTAAAATAATGTGCAATTGACCTATTTTTTTAAGTGTATGGTTCAGTGAATGTTAGTTAATTTATAGAGTTATGTGATCCCCATCACAAGCCAATTTTAGGACATGTCCATCACCTCTAAAAATATCCCTCAGGCCCATTTGCAGTCAGGGGAACATTTACCTTGCTGTGTTATTTGGGAATGGTTTCTATTCTTAGACCTTATCTTACTCTGTACTTTAATTAGATGTGTGAATGAATGAGGTCCAGGATGGAGTTGAGAAATTTTTTGGATGGGAGGGAATCAGGGGACCTGGTTTGGGTGTTACTCCATCACATCTGCACAGAGAAGTGAGCATGAAAATACCAGAAGCCAAACTAGGCAGAAATAGATCTACCAGACTCTTGGAAGTTGGCAGAGGAAATCAGGGCAAGTAAAACCAAGGATAAATGGGAAAAGGCCATGGAAGGAAGTGAAAACTAATTGGACTTTGTCATATAATACTGTCTGGGAACCTTTTGTTAGAGCAAGAATAGGACGAAGGAAAGGATTATATATATACATACATACATATATATATATATATATATATATATATTAGTTCTAATGGTCAAAAAATCGCAGATAAGAACTTTCAAACTGAAAAGTGGGATGATCATAGGAGACAGTGTGACCAGAACCAATAGGGAAATTTTCTTTGAGGGCAAGTTGAGCCGAAATGAAATGAATTTTAGGTTTTTCCCCTTTAATTAGCATTACCTGTCACAGAGCTAATAAACAAGAGAGTCAAGCTTTGTTCAAAATGCTGATTCTAAAATTTCCAAGAAACCAATATTTTTAGAAAGAGTAGTTTCTGAGACAAACATCAATTTAAGTTTAGATTAATTAACTAATTAATTAACTCACTTAATTTATACAAGTGAAATCCATAGGAGGTAAACAAAACAAATATTGGTTTCCTTTAAGTTTTTTTTTCTAAGCCACACTTCTAAGCAAAAAAGAACAAAAAGAGAGGACGCATGGGGGAAAGCAGAACTGTATGTTTTTTTTACCTTCTACAATTTCATGAAGCACATTGTTAAACCCTGTGAAGCCAGAAGGGTATATTCAAGTGCACTAAGCTGTAAATTTTCATTTATTATCCACATGGTTTTCTTCTCAGAACTGAAAGCACATCTGTCCCTCCCTCTGGATTCAAGAAATCCTTTTTTTTTTTTACAAGTAGTGCTTGAGTAGGGGAAAAAAAAAGAAGAGGAAATAGTCCTTAGATTTTTCTCTGGAGATTTATTTCTGCTATGGAGTGAGGCACGTCACTCCATAGCATTTTTATCCTGAGCTCATCAACCCTAATCTGTCCATGCCCCATCTCCTTCTGTTTTCCTTCCCTTTTCCATCCTTCCTCCCCAACATCTCTCATCTGTATTTTTCCATGACTCCATTTGCCAAAATAGTAGCTTGGTTGAGCAAATGGGTTAAGGAGTGGCCTGGGAGAAGGAAGGCACAGATAAATGGTGGAGCAAGTCCTTGGATTTGGGGTGTGGGCAGGGGACTAAGAAAGAACTGCTTTATTTCTCTCTCCTTGCCTGCTTCCCGCCCCCATCCAACTAAGCACAAGTCAAGGATTTCAATGTCTCAGAGTACGGACAGAGGTGGGAGACCAGTTTGAGGCTACTGTAATAATCCTGGCAGTAGATGATGGTGGCTTGCACCAGCATGGTTGCAGTGAGTGTAGAAATACGTGGCTGGATTCTGCATATGTTTGGGAAAAAAAGGCAGAATTTTCTGAAAAATTGGGCAAAAATTAGGAGAGGAAGAGAAGAGACATTGGCCACATCATATGAGCTTGGTGGGAACTACGATGGGGAAGAAGATAGAAGGAGCTGGTGGTAGAGAATGGGGAGCAGATCAGGAGCTCAGTTTGGAACATGATAAGTTGGAACTGTCAGGAGGAGAGCTTTTGCTTTTAATGGAGTTCAGGGAAAAGTCTAGGCTGGAGATGAAGAAATTCGAAAACCATTAGCATAACTGAGGTTTTTAAACCACAAGATTAAATGAGAGTACTTAGGAAGGACATGTAGGTAAAAGAAAGGAACACTAGAGGAGAAATAAGGAGGACCAGCAAGAAGTGACTGAGGTGGGATATACACACAAGAACATGTATCATTGTTTTAATCATATTTTGGATATCAATTAGAGTTTATGAATATGAATATTATTTCACTATGTGAAATATCTCAAAAATGATACCTCTGGTAGTAACAATATGCACAGGAACATATGAGTATGGGTATGTGTATATGCTAATTAACTGGATATTAAATAATTTAAATAAATATATATTAAAGTGTATCTATAGACATACATACATATATACTTTCATTCACTGTTTCATCAATATAAAAATATTATGACACTAATTTCAATTTTTATTATCTGTGATTTGCTATATTATTTATCTCCTATGAAATATTCTTCGTCCAAGCAAATATTTTGTCTTTCTTCTGCTTTTGCCTGATTGATAGTTGATTCAAGTGTTTGGATTCAGTTTAAATTTCGGACCACTATAAAACAGAGTTTAGCAATATTCTTTTTATCTCAATAATTAAATTATACTCATAACTTTCTATTTAAGAAGCTCTAACTGTTCAAATATATGACATGTTTAAAGAGTTAAGGCACTGAATACATAGATGAAATTTATGTATACTTAAAATTATTTTGTGAGTGGTGGTTTTTCTTTTCCATACCACACTGTTTCGTCCTGGACACCAACATTGGCTCTTATTGTGGAAAATGAATCTTTCAGCCTCCCTAGGTAAGAAGCTCATCATTAAAAGGCTTAACCAGGAGAACCACTGCCTGCTGCATAACTCTTCTCAAATAGAAGCTGACTCAGGAACAGGGGGGCAGGAGTTATGGTTAGGTCCCATGATGGTGACTGAAGAATGTATTGGGGCAGGAGAAGAAGAGGGTGGAGAGTATGTTGGGAGGGAAAAGATGAAAGGATGATGGGGGCAATACTGGTAATGAGAAGTGAACCAAAGCAATTTGTGCTGAATATAAAGGTGAGGTACAACAGAAAGAGACTCATAGACCTAGAGAACAGACTTGTGGTTGCCAAGGCAGAAGTGGGGTGGGGGAGGGATGGAGTGGGAGTTTGGGGTTAGCAGATGCAAACTAGTATATATAGAATGGGTAAAAAACAAGGTCCTACTGTATAGCCCAGGAAACTATATTCAATATCCTGTAATAAACCATAATGGAAAAGAGTATGAAAAAGAATATCCATATGTGTAACTGAATCACTTTGCTGTACAGCAGAAATTAACGCAACATTGTAAATCAACTCTACTTCAATTTAAATAAATAAATAAATAGATGACTAATAATGCAGAGAATTGTAAAAAAAAAAAAAGATGGAGTGCAAAAGTAGCCTTATAGAAGGCATTATGAAAATGAGAATGAGTTAAGAATAAGAAACTTAGAATAAAGAACTTTTATCGGAGTCATTGTGTAGTGTGACCAGAGGTGTAGAGGGCAACTCACGGTCAAAACAGTGGCAGAGGATATTTCTAAAAGTGCTCAGCCGTCCACCTGCATCAGGATTTCCTGAGATGCTTGTTACGAAGACTACAACCTGCTACAGCAGAATCTCTTGGTGTTGCCAGGGCACCTGCAGTCTTTATTAAAAATACCCAGGCCCTGACCTCATTCCCGAGGGAGTCTTACGCCTATTAAAATTTGAGCACCACTGAATTAGGGTGTAAGGAAAGATGTAAGAAATAAATCTTGGCAGTGTACTTCCTCCAATGGAGAGGAGACTCAGGGAATTTGCAGAGGTGTAAGGAAAGAAGATGTAAGAAATAAATCTTGGGGGGGGAACAGGCAAGATGGCGGAAGAGTAAGACGCGGAGATCACCTTCCTCCTCAGTAGGAAATATGTATAAAGAATTAATGAAAGTAGATAATTGTCAGGAATCAAGTAACACTGAACTGCCAGGGAAGTACGATGTGAATCCAGAAGGAAGGTAAAAAAGAGGAGTCAAAAAGAGGGCATAGGAGTGAATATGTGAGAGGCCAGGAATGACACACTCAGAAAGAGGACAGATCTGTGGAGAGAAGGAGGGAAGACCACACTGGCCTTGAGAGCTCTAGCTTTCCCAGAGCTAAGCCATGGGAGGCCTATCCATCCCCATAAGATGAAACCAGAAAGCAAATTATAATAACAGAAGAGCAGATCAGTGAAAAGGGACCACAGAGCAGCCCTCACAGGCTGCTTTCTGTGTCTAGTCCTTAGTAAGTCGTATTCTCAGCTGTAAAAAGTGCTGGGTATTAAACATCATCCCCACCCTGGTGACACATCAATATCTTTATTCATTTTATATTTGATTGAAGTATAATTAATTTACAATGTTGTGTTAGTTTCAGGTGTACAGCAAAGTGATTCAGTTACACACACACACACACACACACACACACATATTCTTTTTCATATTCTTTCCATTGTAGGTTATTACAAAATACTGAGTATAGTTCCCTGTGCTATACAGTAGGTCCTTGTTGATTATCTATTTTGTATATAGTAGTGTGTATATGTCAGTATCTTTAGATAATCATTTTCTTTGCGGAAATAACATGGAGTTGTTTGATTTACTAAAGACTACAGTGGATTGAATTTTGTATCCAGTCTGAGTACAGATGATTAGGGGGACATCCCAGTTCATGATTTTTGTTAGAGGCCTCAGCACAGTCCCACAGGAGATCAGATGAGCCAGGAAGAGACAGAGATAATTGGCCTGGACTATTGTTTTCTTTCTCCTCCTCGCCATCGTTACTTGTCATTTGCTTCAGTTTGCATTAAAATAAGTGGTAAGTTTTGTTTTTAAGCTCCTGCTTCTGAAATTTAAAAAAATCTACAAGTACACAATTAAGAGTGAGTTCTCATCGGTGTCACAGGAGAGCAATGTGTTTCTTAGCTTTTAGACACCTGTATCCCTCATTCGTCAACTTCTTGTCCTATCTCCTGAATAGTCCAAGCCCCAAGGTCATTTTTAAAAATAATTGTGAAAAAATAAATAAAATAATAGAAATACTTATTATATTGTCTCCCTGAAGAAACCGATACTTTGCCCTGAAAATCATTAGTGTCAAGGCAAGGGGAGAGTGCTTTCTAGATGTTAATGTGTCTTATTGGATGCTAATATTTCAAAATAAGAAATGGAATTATGGGAATGTTAATAATTCAGCTGGTAAATGTAAAGAAAATATTCAGTAAATACTCATCACAGGTTGCAAGGTGAAACCCAGCAAAGGGCTCATGTGCCCACGGGTCAGAAAGCCAAACTCTGCCAGCAAAGTGAAGATTTATTGCAGGGCACCAAGCAAGGGAGGGGGAGGCAAGCCTCAGGTCCAATCCAACTTGGTCTTTGAGTTGGAGATTTTTTCAAAGGGGAAAAAAAAAAGGGGCCGGGATTAATCCTCCTCTTGTGATAGTCCTTAATCCTTAATCATAGTTTTGGGAGTCAGGATAACTGGTTTATGATTCTCAGACTAGGTGGCCATGGCTTGGGGTCCTGTTAGCTCATCCTGCCCTGGAGAAACAACCTGAGTTTGTAAGTTAATGATAGCGACAACAGCAATTTTAGTCATCTGACTGGTCGATGAGCACAAGATTGAGGTCAGAGGAGACAAGAAAGGGAATAAAGTTTTGGACAGAGACATTAATCATAAATTATAATTGATTAATAATTAATCATAAACAAAGTTCTCGGTAAGGGAACTTTGTTCTGGGGGGACTTGGTTTCAAAGATACTATGAAAAAAGCATTGATGATTGGATATAAAGGGTTATAACCAAGTGTTGCACCCACTATGTAAATGCACCATCCACGGCCACTCTCTTCTTTTTCTTTGGGTGATGTTTTGCTGTTTTACTTCTTTCCCTGCTGGAATGCCTCTTTTGTTTTTCCTAATAAAACTGGCCAAAGACTCCTTCATTCCATGGAATGCTTACATCCGTAACATGCTTGACCAACTCCTAAATGATGACTATAAAAGTCAGTCATTCTTTCATTTGTAATCAATTTTAGGTATTTTTACAAGTCAAATGAGAAACCACAAGGGGAACAAAAAAGGTGATAAAAAAGATAGCATAATGGAATTTTTATGCCGTCATGTCCCTTTTCTATCCAATAAAATTCTCCAGATGCCCACTTGGCATTAATTTATATTCTCCCCATTTCTCAGCTATTAAAATTTATGCCCCCTGCCCTGAGTATCATGGGGAAGAATATACACAGTAATTATTAAATGCTTGCTCTGTGTCAGGCATTTCACATGAACGATGACCAATCTTACCCACCTCTTAGAACTGTTTGCATAATTATTCCCACTTTCCTGATGAGGAAGCTAAAGGCTGCCCAAGATCACCCAGCTAGTAAGTGGTACAGCCAGGATCTATATTCATATTGGCCTAAATATAAAGGCTCAGACTTTTCTCTCTGTACTGTGTGACCTCAAGTTCACTAATAATTATTAATAATATTAATACTAATTTGTTTTGAATACTAATACTTGACATATGTAATCATGAAGAATCTTCCTAGTGATTGAGCAAGGACTGGATTTATTTCACCTAGTCTTACAAAATATCTTGGTCATTTGACTTTAAACACTCTTTGGATATCATAAAAATCTCTTAGAATAGTTCTTATCTGTTCAATAGGCAGTAATGCTATTTGGAGTTCTGTTTATCAGTTGCCATCTGGTACTAAGTGCTGAAAAGTCTTTCTGCTCATTGTGTAACTTGCCTTTATCTTTGTTGTTGCAGTACTGGATACCAGTTTATTTACTATTCACCTGAAAACACAGCCAAAGCAAAAGAAGTTCTCAGCAACATCAGTCAACTACAACCTCTTATAGCAACCCATGCAGACCTACTGCTTAATTCTGCCAGCCAGCATTCTCCAGAGAGCTTGAAGAATTCTTTAAAGATGCTTTCAGAAAAAGTAAGATCCAAATCGTCACTGCAGTGGGGAAAATGAAATACCCAAATCCCCGTTGGTACTGCTTTCTGCATACATTGCCTTTCATAACATCTGGAAATGTAAAACAGACTAGGTTAAAAAGTAAGCTTCAAAGTATTGCCACAGGATCAAAATGAATTGGCCTCATTCTCTTTTCAAATTTTACTGAACATTAATTTTTTTTTTCCTAGTAGGAAACGAAACCTATTACTGGTTGAGGTATATTTTCTCTTTTCCTTGACATCTTTCATTTTCTTTGGCTCCTGGTTGTATTAAATGAATTAACTTAGATTTTGAAAATTATTTTCTCTGGTGATCACCTAATTTTTATGCATATGAAGCTATACCTTTGAGTCAGAATGTCACTTCATTTGAGAGCAGAACTTTGATGTGGATTCTATCAGTGACCTGGGGTAATTCCTCTGCCTCAGTTTACTTTCTGTAACATTATCAACTGGGAGAAGGTTCTAAAAATTTCCAAAAGTATTAGTTATTGTTTGAAATGTAGTAGGACCTAGGTCTTAATTTTTCCAAAGGTTACTTACATTTGTATATGTAAAGAGGAATGGTAGTCTGGCATGGGGTAAATACTCAGCATCAATTTCAATAATGAATTAAGGCATCTGAATGATATGGAGAGAACCAAGATAGAAAAAGTCAAATTGCAGCTTGAATAGAAATGCAAAGTCAAGTATCCTGGAGTCCAATTCCAGTACACTCATTCGTAACCTCTGCGTTCTGAGGACATCTTGAAATTTATTATGAGACACTTCCAATGAATATGCCCTTGAAGAAACTGACCAAAGACAATTTTCACGGTAACATTTTAGAATAAGATAGCAGTGTGGTTCTTTGCGTCCCTGAAGAACAGATTCATAGAAACCTGAATACTATATCTGTATATATTTTTGACTCAGATATGTTAATTTATAATAATAATAATACCTTGCCCTTATTTAACATTTTAAAGTCTACATTTTCACATATTTTTCTCATAGGATGTAACCAGTATATATTTTCAGAAAAAATTAGCTAATATGTATTCAGAAAGGTCAAGTGAATTGTCTAATAAATTAAAAAGTGAAAAATCAAAACCCAAGACTTCCAGTTCAAAGTGCAACCTTCCTTCCATGCCAGAACAGGTACCTCCATCAAGAAAAGGGAGGAAAAAATTGACCCAAAATTTACAACTACCTACGTTGTCAAATATTTTGCTAGTGACTTCAGTGACTTAGGTTATTTCATTTAACCTTCAAACTGTGGGTCCATGTTATCTCCATTTCACAAAGCAAAAGATTGAAGCTCAGAGAAGTTTAAAAAATGTGCAAAGTCATGCAACTAAAGTCAAACCCAGGATTCAAACAAAACTAGGGCTCAGACCCAGGTCTGGTTGACTCCGGAATGGAAACCCCTTCCGGTATCCTCCATGCAATATATGTTTTGATATTTCCTTTTTTAAGAATTAAAAAAAAAAAATTGTTACACAAACTTCTCAACAGTACTTAAGTATTCTAATAGTCAGTGAATATGACTAATAGTCAATGAATATGTTATGGCTAAGAAAAAGGAAAAAAAAGAGGAGGGTGTCGCATACAGTAAAATAATAGAATTTCTTTTTGGTTCATTTCTTTTTTGGATTTGTAGGTGAGGTGAGGTTTTCCTGGGTTCACCTAAACAGAAAATTATAGCAAATAGAACATCACTGTGGTGATTTCAGAGCAGTATTTATATTCTGCCTGTGCATTGGACAGGGATTTGTCATTTCATACATCCCTTCACATCTTGCTGCAGTGATTTGGGGGCACGACAGGGCATGTATTTTCTCCTCCTTTAATTCAGCATTGCTCCAACTTTTTTCCCTATTTTTTTTTTGTTTGTTTGTTACTGAGTAGACAAGCTTCGTCTACCAAGAAATCTGTCAACAGTTGAAATCACGAGGATTTTTAAAAGTTAAATTTGCAAGCCATGCATTTCTTTAAGAGTTCATGCCCAGAATTTCAAAGAAGTATCTAAGTTAACAGAGTTTTGCATAGTGTATGAAGACAGTTACTAGCTCATGGTTTAAAATAAACTATGATCCATGAATCTAGCATGAAAGATAAATAATTTTAGTGGCATTTTAAATTTTAGTGTAATTTAATATTAGCAAGATTTAACTTAAAAACATTTCATGTTTAAGATCAGGGACTTGCACACTGTGGATTACAGAATAGGTCTTTTCTTCATTGAGAGTCCCCTTGTTTCTTTTAATGAATCTGAACTGACATGTTTGGAAAATAAGTTCTTGAGTTGTTTTCTTAGGAACTCATCCATAGGACATAACTGAAATTTTACAATAAAATTTACTATAAATTTTTCATATCCTAATGTGCACAATCTCAATTAAGTTGTTCTATTTTTTTTAATAGTTCTTAAAGAATCTTCTGAAGGATAACTGGATTTGTTTGCTGCATATTAGTTTATGAAAATATTAAAGAATTATTTAATGTTATGATGTAGGTTTATAGCAAAAGACAAACTCCGACTTTACATAACTAATCCCAACAGAGAAAACAAAGCATAAGCCAAATTTTTAACATAAGATATGAAAGGTTAATAATAGAGTGGGATAAAAAAATGCATTTTCCTGTTTTCTAAACTAAAATTATACAATACTGTGACAAAAAAAAAAGGAGAGAGAAAGAGAAAAGTAACGTAAAGAAATTCAAAATGAAAACGTAAGGACACAAATGTAGGCATGTATCTCATTACTCAGATATATGTGTGACATTAGTTTCAAATGCCCATCATAGCCTCCACTCCATAGATATTGATAGACCTTGTTTAGAAAGTCATTATTAGTATGCTTATCAGAAAGCAGTATTGAGCACCTAATTGTGTGTGGTATTGTACTCAATGCTGTATGACAAATACTACACAGACATGGTCCTTAATTTTACAGTCTAAGAAATTAAAAGCACGGACTATTTCACAATACGGCAATTGTGAAATGGTAAACACAACAAAAAAGGATTTGGTCGCAAATATTAGAGGCTTTGCTCACAATATATTTGAGAAAACCCAACACCTTCCAATTCCTAGTATCTTTTCAACCTTAACATAGTATACCAAAGCATTCTGCTTTGGTAGTCAAAGAAAGAAACAAGCATTCCATTCTAAAACTTAACTCAGGATTTTCTTAAGAAATGTTCCGTTTTCCTTAATAACAATACCAGAAAGTCAGTATGCTAAGAAGTTGAAGATATATATTATATACAGAACATTGATTATGTTGATTACTTAGGTACTGAGAAGGAATTTCTTATTGTTTATTCACTTCCACTACTCTCTCAATCCCAAACTGAGTAGAAGAATTCAATGAGTTTTCGTTTGTTTTTTATAGTTGGTGAAAGTATATATCTACATATACACACATACATACATACTAAATTCTAAGGGAACTTGAAAGTAACTAGTGTAAATGAAGGTGAAATTTCAGGATTAGAACTTATGTTTCTTCTTTTCATAGTCTCCCTCATATGGTAAATATTTAATTGGTAAAATAAGTACTGTTATATAAAAACAAAACTGTGTTTATTAGAATATTAAAAACAAGGAAAATAAAGGTAAGAAAGTAAAATAATATTAAGAATGATACTTATACATAAAATACATGGAACTAGAACTTCTGTTTCTGGCCATGATAGGGTAATATGGATCCTCTCAAACGACAAAAAGACAGCTAGACAAAATGTATAAAATAATGTTTTTTAGGCATTGGAAAATAGGTAGCATAGGAAGATGACAAACTATGTGACCTTATAATTGCCTAGTTTCTTCCTGGAGGCAGTTTCCAGGCTGCACCACAAGGAGGGAGAAGCCAAACAGCAACTTCTCAAGTTGAGGAGACAGAAAGTGGAGTTCAGGAAAAGCCAAGATGGCTAAAATTTGCAGAGCAGAGTACCAAAAAGGAGGGAGCTGCATACAGAAAGAGCCTTGGACATCTGTAAATGGGTGCTTTAAAATCTTTACCTGAGTACTGATTTGCATATGCATGTGAATAAACTATCAAAATCCAGAGAAATAAGTATGAGAAATAAGCATACAAAATAAATCCTGGTGGTCATACAGGACTCAGAATGATTTATCTCCTGACCAGCAAAGTGAGAAGACTTTGTCATACATAGAGCACTGCATAGAGCCCTCAGAAGGGCATGGCCCTAGTAGTGGGGTTAACTTAGTCCTAGATTAAAGGCTGCTCTTGATTCACTCTAACAAGGCTTAAAAATAAGGTTTGAAATGATCTTACTGAGTCCTTCTGGTGTGAAGTAACTTAACTTCATACCAAAACAAAACCCAACATTTTTTAAAAAGAATACAATAAAATATAGCAATAAGAATGTAAACTCAAAATGCCCCCGGCATTCAACAAGCATATACCAAGCATGCAAAGAAGCAGGAAAATATAACCCGTAATTAGAAGAAGAATTAAGCAATAGAAACAGACCCAGAAATGACAGAGACGATGCAGTTAGTAGATAAGAACCTTAACATGGCACTTATAAATATGCTCACATACTTATGAAAGCAAAGAAACATATAAAAAGGATGAGGAGAAAAAAAGGAAAATTAAAAAAAGAATCACATAGAACTCAAAGAAAAGTGAAATATAATTTCTGAAATAAAAATATGCATTGGGTGGAATTAGCAGATTGGTCACTTCAGAAGAATACATAGTGAACTTGCAAACATAGTATTAGAATATAATTAAATGAAGCACAAAGAGAAAAATAACTGAAAATGATAAAACAGAGCATGAATGACTTACAGAACAATACCAAGAAATCTAACATACATATAGTTAGAGTCCTAGAATAAAAGAAGAGGGGGACAGAAAAATATTTGTAGAAATGATGACCAAAATTTTCAAAATTTGATGAAACAATGAAACTACAGTTCCAAGAAGCAAAATGTACTCCAGCAGAGTAAATATTAAAAAAAGAAAGAAACACAGATATTAAATTGCTGAGAAACAGAGGTAAAGAGAAAATTGTGAACAACCAGAAAAATAAAAAATTTTAAAAAGGCACATTATGTGCAGAGAAACACAAATGAGAATTGTAAAAGGCTTCTTATTAGACACTATGCAATCCAGAAGATAATGGAGTAACATCTTCAAAATACTGACATACATAAAAAGTTACTTTCCATATCTAGAGAAGATGTCCCTCAAAAATAAAGGTGAAATAAAGATCATTTTAGACAAAAACTGTGAGATTTCATACCAGAATCGTACTATGACACATTTTAAAGGAAATGATCCTTCATACAGAAGGAAATGATACCATGGAAATTTTGGATCTACACAAAAGAATAAAGAGTGCCAGAAATGGTATGTATGTGGACAGAATTTTAAAAATCAAAAGTTTAATTTACTTAAACTTATTTACTCTTTAAAACAAAAATAATATTCATTGCATGGTTTGTAACATATTAATGTAAGCACAGATATATAGATCAACAGAATAGAATACAGAATCTAGAAATAGACCCATACATATGTGTTTAATAAATTTAGACAAAAGTGCAAAGGAAATTCATTGGGGAAAGGATATCTTTTTAACATATAGTGCAGGAACAATTGGATATCCATATGCAGAATAAACCTTTCCTTATGTTTACCTCACACTTATATAAAAATGGATTAAAAATGGATCATAGACCTTAATATACAAGCTAAAAGAAAAAAAACAAACAGATAAATAAATAAACAAACATCTAGAATACAACATAGGAGAAAATTTTTGTCATCTTGGGTTAGGCAAAGATTTCTTAGAACACCAAAAGCATGAACCAAAAAAAAAAAAAAATGATATGTAAGACTTCTTCAAAATTAAAAACTTTCATTAAAGTTTTCAGAAGACACTATTAAGAAATTGAAAAGGCAAGTCATAGACTAGGAGAAAATATGCGTAAAATAGGTACCTGACAAAGGACTTGTGTCAGAATGTATATTCTTACAACTGAACGATAAAACAATTAAAAATGAGCAAAAGAATTGAAAAGACATTTTACCAAAAAAGACAGATGGCAAATAAGCACATGAAAAGATACTCATCATTATTTGTTATTAGGGAAATGCAAATTTAAACTAAAATGAGGTACCAGTAACCGCCCACTGGAATAGCTAAAATTGAAAGGGCTGAGCATAGGAAAAGTTAGGAAGGATATGGAATAACTGGAACTTTCATCTATCACTAATGGGTACACAATTGTTGGCAGCTTGAAAAACAGTTCATCAGTGTCTTATAAAGTTAAAAGATATATATATGAGCTATCCATCTCACTCCTAGTTATTTACCCAAGAGAAGGTCTGTTCTGTAGGTACTGAGAAGGTTGTTGAGGACGGAAGGCCTGGAGGCTTCCTTTGTGAAGACCATCCTCAGAGCCATAACTAGGCTGAGTAAGGACAGAGAGATTTGAACTACTGAGCATCACAATATCAGTAATGCTTTCGGGGAGCTTGATAAAATACAAATTCTGATTCAGTAGTTCTGAGATGGGACCCAGAAGTCAACATTTTAGTGTTGGTGACCTTGGATAACATCCTGAAAAAAGAAGAGTTAAAGAAAAGTAAATCAACCAGTAAGAAGACTACAGAAATATCAACATGGAATGCAGAAAGGATATTAACTAGGATTAGCTGTGGGGGTATAACATAAGGGTCAATCTTTGAAATTATTGAAAATATCTAACTACTAGAAATTGATCACTAACCCAGAAAATAAGTATTACTGAAAATGATCCAGACGTTTGGACTCAGAGTTGCTGAGTAGTAATGATACCACTCAGATGGAAAACAGGGAAGAAAACATTTATTTGGAAAACTTGAGATCGGGCTGGGACTTCTCAAAAAGCTTGCAGATGGAAACCCTTGACCATGCTGATTCAGGAGGTAAGCAGAAATGGATTTTGAAGACCTTGGCATAATAAAAAATGATACTTGAAGTTATGGAAGAAGGGGTTACATCACCAATGGAAAAATGCTTTTAAGAATGTGGTTTAAGGTCCCTTGGGGTCCACTTACCACATTTTGAGTGAGCAGGGGATTATGAGCCAACAGCAGAAACTGAAAAGGTCAGTCAAGAAAGAGAAGCGTAAATAGAAGAGTACACTTTACAGTTTTCAGTGAACTCCCATAAGGGTTTCACAGATAGGCATTGTAATTTTGTACATACTGGGGAAAAGTTGTTATGTGATTTAGCCAAGGTCAAGTGGATAATTTATATAAGCTGCCCAGATGTCAGGTAACTCTCCTGGCTGAAAGTTCAATGTTCTTTGCTTTAGGGAATGTTAAACACATATCGATGTATAATGTCAAGTATAACACTATGAAATAATGAAAGCATATCAAATTTTAAAATAAGCAGGAATCTTTTTTGGCCATATACATGACTACTAAAATGATAATTACTTGTTTATGGTATTTTGTATTGCAGATGAGATTAGGCATGGCCTTGAATTTTTTCAGTGACTCTAAGGAAATTCTAAATAGAATGGGACTTTGCTTAATTTGTTGAGTTCTCTAGTTTAAAGGAGTGTTTTTAAATGAACATATTCTAACTATTCCTCTGGCATTAGTATTCAAGAAACTAGGAAATGTATCCCCAGGAGAAGTAATTTTTAGTAGTTTTGTACTTGCAGATAATTCTGTGTGTTACTTTGAAGGATACTTGTATGAGCATATGAATTGGACAAATGGCAGAAAGGCAAGAAAACATTTTCTTTTTCTTTTTTAAATATAGAACAAATGAAGTAGATCTGCCTTGGGTTCAGAGTTTATGCTTTTTTACTATAATCTTACACTGATATTTTAAATTAATTGCTTTGCCTACCCTTACAATAATATTTAGTTAGCTTTTCTTCTTTCGTGTATTATAGTTGGAGCTAAGTAAGAAAAGGAAAAAGGCTTTCAGAACTCTGAGTCAGTAGGCAGCTCAGAGAGACATGGTCACCTCCTTTCCTGATGCTTAACTTCCCTGGTGTTAGCTCAGTTGTAAGAACAGCAACATACAGATGTGTTGGGATTGTGTGACTACATTAATCTCTTCAAGCTGATTTATTTTGATGGTAAATCACCTGGGTCTATATTGGTCTACATTTACCAAGTAATACCGGTCAAGAAAATTAAGATTTTTTCCAGGTCAGATGGAAATTGCAATGGAATATTTTGCTATTTTCTAACAGAATACGATTCTATGCACGGGATCTGGGTGCTCCAGAGAGTTTCCAAGGAGTCAGATACATGTTTCAGTATACACACAAAGTAGAAGATCAGCTTTTATTGTGTTTGTTTAAGATTTTGTGCATTATATTCAGCTACCCTCCCCCAAAATTCTAGGTTGTAAAACTGCAAGAATCTACTGTATTATCTCCCATGTCTTTGGTGCTAAAGCAACCCAAATGGGATTTGAGTAAATTAAGAGGAAACTCTGTGTGTGCGTGCTATGGGAAGAAATAGTGGTGATTACAAGAACCATAGGAAATTTCACTGGGTATGCATAGTATTCAGCTACATAGTAATTAGTGAGTGTTACGGCGACTGGAGCTGTAGTAGCAGGAAGTCAAAGAAGTCAAGCTGTTTTGCTCCAAAAATAAATCAAAAGAATTTATTGAAACTATCAAGAAAGAAATAGTTAGGTTAAGCTGAGTGGAAGTAAATTCACGTTGACAGACACATCCATGCTTTCTGGAAAATTATGTAAACAGCATGTTCCCCCACTTTGCTATAACTATACTGACTTGTACTGTCTAGCCAACTTTTTCATGTTCTTTTAATAAAAAAAGCTCTGCCTTATTTTTATTTTCTTAGTTATTATAAAAATATTTTCCAACCCCTTATTCTAATATATCCTCTTTTTACCATATTTCTTGTCTACTTACCTTTAAAGTGCCTTCAATATGACTAACAGATTAAAAGAGTGTTTAAAACATCCATTAAAATTTCACAGGGCAGAGAGTTAACATCAGCAATTACAGACACAATTAACTATGAGAGCTGGTAGATGTTCAGAACACACGGGGAGCCAGAGTTAAAGAAGAAGGGGAGGAAGAAGGATTGAGGCTGAGGGTCATGGTGGACGGTGTGGAGTAAGGGGAAATATTACTGAGTTTGTTAGAAAACTTTGACTCTGTTCCCCTTATGCTGCCAATCAGCAGTCTGCCCTAGAACAGATCATCACACTTTTTTCATAGGTTTTTTATCTGGTTAGTGAAGAGGTCCACTCAACTCCCTTCTAGCTCTAGAATTTCACGATCCATTGCAAAGATATAACTATGCAGATATGACAGGGTCTTCTTAATTAGGTGCTTATTTTGCACTTGGTTTAACTGGTTTTCTGTAATTGTCCACACTCACAAGAGGGAGATTCAGAGACAATTTAGTAACAATTATTGAGCATGGCACTGCTGACTTTTAGTGAGTGTTACGGCGACTGGAGAGAGCACCAGTAAATGATTGCCTTGAGTTACAGCATTGGTGAAGACAGCATTATATCCAGGCGTGTCTCAGTAAATGATCTGTGATTCAAAATAATGCTATGGGTTAAAGGGCCCCTTCCCAACAGGTTACAAAGCATAAATATGTTAACAATGTGGGTCAGTGCTTGAGTTACTTCTCTACTCTTTGAACAGATTGGTAGGCCATGTGTATGTGAAGTGTACTATAATACAGAAAATCAATTACTGTACCCTGCAGTGTATAACAGGGTGAAGCCATTAAACATTTCATCAGGAAATTGCAGAGTACAGCTGTAAAGTTCTTTATTGTTGGAAAGCCATCATTACGATAGTACTTACTAGGTGTTTACCACCAGCTTGTAAAACCTACATGGCAAGTTTCATAGTAACCTCGTTAACACTGAACATTACTGAAACCATTTGGTGGAGGAGACAGTTTAGGGGGTAGTAATGGGGAATAAAAGCCAAATGTTTTCATGGGGAAGACTGCCTATGTCATCTCTACTGCTGAAATCTGTCCATGATGCTAAAAAGAAAAAAAGGTCTCCTGCCTCTATTTTTTTTTTTTTTTTTGAAGAGATATGTCATTCCTTAGCCTTTAACTCTGTTTAAAATACAAAATAAACATAGTCTGATCACATTTTCTTTAAAGGTGTATTTGGAATTACTTGAAAGGTACAGCAGGGAGATGGTGTTCAAATGATAATCCCCAGTGAAATACATCTCCAAAGACAGGATCTGGAACTAAAAGAGAGTGGGCTGAGGAGACAGATGGTGTTTATAATGCATATAGAACCTCAGCATTAACTTTAGAATAGGACTCAAGGCCTTGGCGGAAACCCAAACCAAACTATTTTCCATTGATATGTATGAATCATTTTCTCCCTCTGTTGCCTGCACTTTTTTCCACCATCCACACCACTTCAGTGCCAGCAAATCTGCCACTGACCTTTTCAAAGCTCTGTGCTGAATCCCTGTCAATTTCTTTCCAGACAGAGCTTTTCGTACATGCCTTCAAGGATCAGCTGGTCAGAAGTGCCCTTTTGGCACTTTACACTGCCAGGCCAGGAGGTGTCCTTAAGAAGCCACCCTCTCCTAAGAACAGCACAGAGGAGAGCAGTTCCCAGGACCCACCCCCGCCGATGAGAAGGCAGGACTCCATACCGCATCATTCGGACTACGATGAGGAAGAGTGGGTAAGTTTTTTTATTTTTTTTTTTACATAGCCTGCCTCTCTGTGTCTGGTCCTGAAAAGTAAAGCAAGAATGTGAAGGAAAAAAATATCTCTGCTTTTCATGAAAACAAGTCGGAAAGCAGTCATAATACAGATTGTGGATAAATAGGTTACATTTTTTCCTCAGGGGCAAATGATAAAATGAAAGTTTTATTCCTGATCACATTTACTTGACGTGAAAACCTATTTGCTATCAAATAGCTTCTATATATAACATATACATTATATATATTTTATATACATATGATGCAGTCAAAGAATAAATATCTCCAAGAAATGTCATCAAAGCAAGGATGCCACAATTGCAAGACTCTATAATATCAATACTTTTCCTTATTTATTGCCAAGGTAATATAAACCATTAAAATTGTTTTTTAGAAAATGAGTCAATAATCATCCATAATCTACTACTTAGATGCACCAAGTATTTTCACTGGTGCAATCCAGCGTGTAAGTTCTGGACACACTTGAAAAAGTGTTAACATTTATATGACAGTGGACACAAAGATCTCTTAAATCCTTCTTGTTCATGGGTTCTATTATTTTTTTTAAAAAGATGTTGCTCCAGGTGGCTCTAAAATTGGCAGGAGAATGGCCACATAAAAGCATCTGAAAAAATAACTGGTAAAGACGCATAAACCAAAGAAGCCAACATGGTGATAGGAACTGTAGGTGGGCAGAATAAGACAGGAGAAAATCAAGGTTTCTCTCTCTGGGTGAGAGGGAACAGTGTGTTTTTTCTGAATCAATGCATATTCATTATCCAAGAACCTTTTGAAGTATATGCACGTCACTCTCACACACACACACACACACACACACACAGAAGGAAATGCTTTACTGTATCATACGTTAAACCAAGAAAATGCTGTAGTATGCTAGCTGTATTAGATGTTAAATAGTTAACGATTACTTTTCCTGCCACCCTAAATTTAAAAGTGTTTGGGTAGTAAACTATTTGAAAGGCTCAGGCCTCTCAAAAAAATTGCTGTCTGAAGCGCTGTGAAGTGATACCTGCTCTTTCTTTTGATAAAATTTCTATCACAGGAAAGACAGAGCTGGGCTCCGTGAGGTAAATGCTGAATAAGTATTTGTTGTTGCTGATTAAGATTGCATTTCTCCCGCTGCATCATTTTCAAAAGAGCAAATCTAATATTTCTTCCTTTTACCGTCACCTTCTTCTTCAATTTATTCATAGCTCCAAGGCATGCATACCTCTTAACCTCTCTGAAGTTCAGTTTTTTTCAACTGTAAAGTGAAAATTACAGCACCTGTTCTGTTTAGCTCTTAGTGTGGTCCTAAGGTAAATGATTTACCTGTGTGATAATGCCCCATGACCTGGAAAAGCCCAGGCCAATGCATTGTATTACTTTAATATTATCGCTGTATGTTTTCTTTTTTAAGATACGTAAATTATATAATCTTATTATGAGGATCAATACTACTCCTTGAGATAAATGGGGAAATGGGGTAGATCATAAATTCGGAATGTGAATTTGAAAGAGTTTGGGTAGATAGAGAACTTGTATTTCATTTAAATAAACATACAGTAAACTTTTGGACAAATGATTGCCATTTTTATATTAAGTCGAGGGAGAGTTTTGGAACTGGGTATCTTTTGTTTTCATAACTTTCACCTTATTGTGTTATGCAAACACACTCCCACACCTCACCCTCCTCCTGTGGCTCCAATCACCCCTCTCCGTCCCTCCCTCCTTTTAGATAACTTTTGAGAGCTTCTATATCCACAGATGCTCCAAAAGGGAAGATAAGTCAGATCATTAGGTTCTAGAGCTCAGAGTCTAGTGGTAGATAAAAATATGTTAATAAATAGTTAAAATGTTGTGATAGGGATGGAGAGAGACAGGTGGAAACAGGTTGGCTCTGCTAATGTGACTTCAGATCAACATTTTAAATACAGAAACTTTTCATGATGGGAAGAGGGAGAAAGTAGGAAACATGGTGAGTTGAGGTCTGTGGTGAAGCATTTGGTGCAGTGGGTGTTACTGAGCCCTTGTTCTGCCTGGGTCACAGTGCCGCATGCTGGGGAAACAGGTGACCCGCCCACGGCTGCGAGGGCTCCATGACCTATTCAGGGCTCCAGAGACACCAATGGCAATGACAGTGCAATTTAGGATTATACACAGGATGAAGTGGGAGTCTGGTGGTCAGGGTGGGATCTCCAGAAGTAATTCCTGAGATTTAAATGTGAATAGAAGTTAACAATATGAGAAAGAAGATGAGGTGACCCTTTAGACAGGAACACTTTAGCTGACATAGGTTGTGTGTGTGTGTGTTAGTTGCTTACTTGTTTTGTTTTAAAGGTCGTGAAATTGACTGTGTTTATTGCTCCAAAAGCCTCGTAAGAGGCTAAGAGACTGAGAGGCTATTACTGATAGAACAAGGTCCTTGCAAAGAAGAGAAGATGATCAATTCAAGCAGGCAGGTGGAGGACGAGTCCTGGGCAGAAGTGTGTTCCTCAGCTGAGACTGCAGGGAAGGTGTAAAAATGGATTTTACTTTTGTGAGGGTGCGTGGGCCTGGATGGCTTCTTTGTTTGAAATATTTTTCTCCAGGTTTATTGAGCTATAACTGACATATAACACTGCATTAGTGTAAGGTGTACAACAAAATGATTTTATACATATATATAATCACCACAATATATTTAAACATCCATCACCTCATAGGATTACAATTTTCTTTTCTTAGGCTGAAAACTTTGAGACCCATTCTCTTAGCAAAGTTCAAATATACAGTACAGTGTTGTTGACTATAGTTACCATGTTGTAATTACATCCCTAGGGCTTATTTATCTCATAACTGGAAGTTTGTACCCTTTGACCACCTTCACACATTTTGTCTCCCCCTCCTCACCTCTGGCAACAACCCAATCTACTCTCTGTTTCTATGAGTTTGTATTTTTTAAATTCTGTGTGTAAGTGAGATCATGGTATCTGTCTTTCTTTGTCTGACTTGTTTCACTTAGCATAATGCCCTCAAGACCCATCCATGTTGGTGCAAACAGCAGAATTTCCTTCTTTTTTGTGGCTGAATAATATATATATACACACACACATATATATGTATATATGTATACATCACATTTTCTTTATTCATGCATTTGTCGATGGACACTTAGGTTGTTTCCATATCTTAACTATTGTAAATAACGCTGCAATGAACATGGTGGTGCAGATATCTCTTTGAGACAGTGATTTTGTTTCTTTCCAATATATACCCAGAAGTGGAATTGCTGGATTATAAGGTGGTTCTATTTTTAATTTTTGCAGGAACCCTCATACTGTTTTCCATAATGGCTGCACCAATTTACATCCCTACCAACAGTGCACATGGGTTCCCTTTTCTCCACATCCTCGCCAGCACTTGTTATCTACTATGTGTTTGATGACAGCTGTTCTAACAGGTGTGGGGTGTCTCTCATTGTGGTTTTGATTTGCATTTCCCTGATGATTAGTGATGTCGAGCACCTTTTTGTATCTTCTTTGGAAAAATGTCTGTTCAGTTCCTCTGCCTATTTTTTAATTATGTGTTTTGTTTTGTTTTTTGCTATTGAGTTACATGAGTTCTTTTTGTATTTTAGATATTAACCTGCATGACTTCTTTTATCATTAAAGCAGAACCATGTTCGGAAGAGGGCAGAGAGGACAGGCTGAGGAGAGTGGTGAAAGTTTCAAATAAGCACCAGAGAAAATGGGTAGAGTTGCTTATTATCAACATTTGAAAAAAATAAGAAATTCCAGTGCTTGTGAGGGCCAGCCAGTACTCCAGTAGGAGTCTGCATGGATGCTGGCTCACCTTCAGTCATTCACTTGGGAATACCTCGGTAGGAAAAAGTCTGCCTGATTTTTTTTTCCAGTTGATGCAGGAGTGCCTTCTCAGTTTCCCAGGGTTTTTTGGTTAGGGTAGGGTAATAATGATCCACATCTTCCTCTTTATCTCCTTTCATACAATTTCTGAATTTCTTCCAGAACCCACTATTTCTAGAAAGCATATACATGCTCTTATAAATTTATCACAATTACAAGGAAAATCTTTCCCACTCAGAAAAGTTACTTCTAACTCTCTTCTCCTAATATAATTTTACTCTATTTGCAAACAATAACCGAGTTTGATTGTTATATAACATTTTTAAATTGACATTCCTGAGCAACCACTTTCTATTACAAATATCCCTTTGTTAAGAAATGGAAATCCCTTATTTAAAAAAATTCACCAAAGTCATAACCGTTTAACATTATTTTCAAATCTTTATCTAACTTTGAAAAGTTGAGTAAATCCAAAGAAAATGTAGCTAATTAGAAATGCCTTTAGAGACTGTGCTATTAAATGAATTGGAAACATAATTTTGTGTACCACTTTTCTTAGTTAATTAAGTGTTAGAAAAGTTTCAGCACTGATTACAAGTCTAGTCAACTTCCTGAAATAATTCAATGTTTTAAACAGTTAATTTAATTGGGTTTCTGCGACATACAAAAATATTCTCTGATCACGTAGGTTGATTTAGGTTTGCACAGAAGATTAAAGTAGTTCCATTTTACAAAATCTGTTTTATTTAATTTCTGGTAGGGACTCTAGGTTTAACAACTACCTAACTTGAACAACTGCATTAAGCTTCTAATAATAAATGTTTGGAAAGTAAGTTCATGTTAGTAAATTACTCTTGAGTTCTACCGAGCTAAATGCCTATAAAACACCTTTCTTTTGGAGGTCAGGAGAATCTCTCTTAACTCTCTATCAGTGTGAGAAGGTTCTTTCTCTGTTCAGCTTGTTTGTTGGCAAAATTGATGACATGTGAATCTGGATAATAATTATCTAGTCAATAAGGAAGAGATTGAAACTAAAATGATCACTGACCAAAAAAAAGTCTGTTATTTGCTGAATTTTACTTATTAAATAATTGAGAGCTTTAAAGGTTTATTTTCGTGAAAAGTTAGTAAACAATTAAACCCCAGAGGAATATTGGGATTTTATGACAATCTGTGCAAAGAAATAGACTAATATCGCATTCTTCATCTTTTAGCTGGTAAAGATGACATACTGCTTTTCTGTCGCTACATCTCTACAACAGATGCTTCCAACAGCTGGGATTCCAAGATTAGTTTGTCCAAAATGTGAAGGCATGTCATCCAACCAAAGTATTAAATTGACCCAGTTTTTGTGGCTTCCAGTAATTATGCTGTTCTCTAGAACACTGTGATTTAACTTCAGCATTACTACACTGACGGGTTTGGGGCTAAATCTGCCTACCCTCATTCAGTAATTGTTAAAGAAAAAAGATACACTTCTGATCTTTTATATTCTGATCCATTCCAGCAAGGTGCAGGACTCAGAAAACTGTTGTTATTATTTAGCCATATCCCAAACCCATTTTTTAGTTGAACGACATTTGTATATCAGGCAACGATTCAGCATCCGGATTAGCCACTTAATTTCCCTTCTTCATGTTGTAAATGTAAATCAGATTTAAAATTAGTTTCCATTCTTAAGCTAGGAGAACATTTGCTATGTATTATTATGGCAAAATGTGTTTATGTCACATAAGCACAATAGATGGTTCGCATTAATCCATACACATTTTCAGTAATTTCAGAGCTTATAGAAACAATAGCGCAAATTCAGTAATACTTATGTCAGACATCCTTTGAATAAAGTCTCTGTACAGCCTGAAAAAAATTGTGGTTTCTCTGTGACTCAGTATTCCCAAAGATTGAATTTTGGAATAAGACTTACATCTTTCTGGTATGTTCTTTACCAAATTCTCACAGTTCATTTTCTACTACACCTTTCTCTAATGATGTGTAGAACAAATATGAATGTTTCAGTTTGACAGGCGTATTGATAGAGCTATTTATATTGTCAACATTGGTAGCAGTGAGCCTACATGGCTGCAAAATATTACTAACTGTTAAGGACAAAACTTATCTAGCCTGTTTCCTCCTCCACAAACAATCTGCAGTGATCTGTATTCTCAACTTCTCTTGCCAGATTGTCTCCCTCTTAGACCATACCTCTAGGGAAAATAGTTAAGGTCATGCATAATGCAGAGGTACCTATGCAAATTTATATTCCAAAGCAATTCTGTTCAGTTCTCTGACTGGCTAGAATTATGCTATGTGAAACCATTGACCTGATCTTAATAAGAAGGAAATAAATCATTCTCATTTTTTAAAAGTAATGAATTCTTATAGACAACTAGATACTAATCTGTGATTTATCTTTTCTAAAGCAATACCTTATGACTTAGTTACGTGAATCAGTAAAATGTCCGCTAAAATATGGCCATTTATTTCCAAATTTTCTGTTATTGATACACAGATAGAGATGTATGTATATATACATATGTATGCATTCAACTCCAAAACATTTTGTATAATAAAGCATTATTCTTGCATCCCATGGTCACACAGCCTCGTGAACGCTGAATTATAATCAGTTGTTTATAGGTCTGTTTCTTCCATGTGCTCGTCAACTTTATAAACTCCTAAAGGGCAAAGACAATGTTGTGCTCACTTTTGTGTGTATGTGCAGAGCACTTGCACATAAAAGGTACCCAATACTCTTCTGTAGAATAAATTAATGACTTTGAAATTTCCCCTCAAGTTATTATTCTTGTCTACCTTCTTATTTGGCTGGAAACATGGAATAATTAAATTTAATATAACTCTGCACCATGTCAGGTATCCTTTCCTCCATTAGAATTCATGAATTTTCTGGAGGATTTTCTTTCTCTCCTCCAATCAAAAGTACCCAGTTAAATCCCTCTCTCCTTAGTGGATATTTCCCAGAGTCATAATCAACTCTGAGGCGACTGTTCAAGTCATCTTCACAATTATCTTCAAACATAGAAAGTGGTGAAAATTCAGGATGGACACAGAACATCATCAGAGATGACCAAAGTTAAGAACATGTTGAGTTAAGGCCTCCAGCAGCTTCCAGAAACCCGGTGGTGGTGATTTTCATTTTATTTGATTATTCATGTGCCGATTACAAAGGGCCTGGTTACACAGAAATAATTTCAGGCGTTTACCGGCAAATATGAATTGGAAGCAACTATTTTCCCCTTGTCCCAGCTCTTTCTTTTTCCTTCCTACGTCACGCCTAATAGGGTTGCCTGGTTTTGTTAATCTTGCTATGAGGAGGGGACATTGAAAGCATCCATTTTCCCCATCAGAAAGGACAGGGAGAATTAGGCCAGTTGTTCTCTGTATGGCAATGGCAAGTGTTCTGGCATCTGTTTTCCTGATGGATGGGAAACCCTCCTGACCTTCTCCAGTCCATTTCACCCAGGAGAAATGTGCTTCGAATACTTGTCTGATACTAAAGTCCACAAAAGGTGATTAGGCAAAGTTCACGACTGTCTGTCAAAATGCACAAATGTTCTATTCCAATAAAGATGTTAAATTTTTTTTTTAATAAATAAAGAAAAGAAACCCCAAAGGAGACCTTCATGGGCATGCGTATTCATGAAATCCTACCAATTTCTAGATTTTCCCACATGCAATTAATGCATTCACCTTCAGCCCCCTGTTTTATGGCACCTAATACAGTGTTTTATACATACCAGTTCAATGTGTTTTTCAGAATTAGTCAGAATAAGTGAACAGATGGATTTGCTGAATCAGCAATTCATCTTCCAACTCAAATTAGTGTTTTTAACAGAGATATTTTCTTCTTATTCATGTAATGGTGACTTTCCTGTGGTTTTATAATGGATCCCATCATCTCCCTTGGATACTTTGCTGATTGTTACAATGCCTGGTTCAGTGTCAGATAGTTTGATATGCCTGTATATAATGATTATGCAAACTTGCATACACACACTTTAGAAATTTATGATTACATTTAAATCAAATGCCCTTAAACTTTAATACATTCTGATGGGAATAGTGAGATATTATTCCTAAGTAGAGATTTGTGAATACACCAAATTTAATGAATAGTTAAAAGAAATGCTGAGGTCTATACAGGCAGACTATTGTCTTGCTATATCAGGGTACATTCAGTGAAAAAAAAAAAAATCAATCCTGGAAATTGGTTGCCTGCAGCATGCTCACTAACGTCATATAATCCAACCAGTTGTACGACTATTTGATGGTGTATGGCTGGCATGCAATTACCAATTTAAAATTAAAAGCTTCAGTCAATCAGCGATTTATTTTTACTTATTAAACAAAAGCTTTATTTCATATTTTCACTGAATTGAAAGCTTTAGCTTGATGTGACACATATTAGGGTGAACTCACCCATTCAGAATATGAACTTAATTCTAACTTCAATTTGAAGATACATGTGCTAATACTTCTTATAGTTGTATCTTAATTTATTTTTACTCCTAAGTAGCAGGCTATTAAGTCAATCAACAAATGTTAATTAAGCATCAGTAATGTGAAGCAGTGCTATAGGTACTTGGGGGAAAACAAATTAAGCATCAAAAATGGATCCTGACCTCAACAGCCATATCATCTAATTCAAGTGAATGGCCAGCACTCAGAAAACAAGCAGAGATACTATTGAAAGGTATTCCCAGAGCAGAGGTGGTCATGTGATACACATTAACAGTGTCAAAAGGATTAAGAGAGAAGTTATGTGAAGGTTGAAGAAGATGAAAAAACCATTTCTTCCTTCCTTAATTTTTCTTCCTTCCTTCCTTCCTCCTTCTTCTTCCTTCCTTCCTTCCTTCATTCCTTTATTCATTCTTTTATTTACTATCACCTGGTAAGTACTATGACCTGAGGATAAAAGGATTAATAAATAATAGGCATTTCCCTCATAGAGCCCACTGTCTATTAGAAAGAAAATAAAAGTTAAGCAAAGAGAGAGTAGCATGAATAGTTCTTGGAAATGGTGAGACTTGAAAGGGTGAGAATTTGGATTGATGGAAGGTAAGGGAGAAGGCACTTGAAGCCTAAAAAGCAGTATATGTCAAGTTAGAAATATTAGTTCCTCCAAGGTTTCCTTCATATCTTTGATGTTCAGCACTCAGCAGGCAGGTAGCAGATGCCCAGAAAATATATGTTGAGCTAATCAGCAGCATGTTTCTAGGACAGCAAGGACCTGGATGAAACTTTCATTTTGAAGACTAAAGAGAAATATGTAGAATTATCTAGGGCGACCCAACTACAGAGGTGCCTCTAGGCTGAGAGAAGAGTGATTACTTGCTGCAGTACTAAGCCTGCTTTTGATCAGAGGAATGACGGCATGAGTGTGATGATCAGTGAATGAAGTGTAGACCTGATCACGTGAGAGCTAATCGTATAGGTCTGGGCAAGCTCCAAACCGGGGACTGTGGAGAGGTCACTGCTGGAGAAACAGTGGCTGACCATCTGAGTCCACTCGTGTAACTAGGAACTGAATTTCAGAGTGAGGCCAGCAGTGTGTTCTTTGGGAAACCGAGGTCAGGGATTTTTACATGAGTAGGTGGATGAAATTAAGCAGGAGGATCAATAAGAAGCAAACGTTGGGGAATCTCAATTCTGATGGATGTCACGTATCTGGCTATTTTTAGTGGACATGATGTATGTGTATGTTTATATGTGTGTGTGCAGGTATGTGTGTCTTATGCAGCTTGGACCATACGTGTGCCAGTTTGTACCATAAAGTATTTTATGTACAACTCCTTTCACCTAAAAGTCTGGGTAAGGTTAGCATTCAGAGAGCAGAGCTATCAAGCTATGGAAAGAGCAAAGGTTTGCAGTGTGGAGGAACCAGGCCAGTATAGTGCAAATTGCTCTCAGTCAACTCAAAGATAGACTGAAGCTTCTTTTTAAAGATGAGATTGGGGGGCTTCCCTGGTGGCGCAGTAGTTGCGCGTCCGCCTGCCGATGCGGGGGACACGGGTTCGCGCCCCGGTCCGGGAGGTTCCCGCGTGCCGCGGAGCGGCTGGGCCCGTGAGCCATGGCCGCTGGGCCTGCGCGTCCGGAGCCTGTGCTCCGCAACGGGAGAGGCCACGACAGAGGGAGGCCCGCATACCGCAAAAAAAAAAATAAATAAATAAAAAAGATGAGATTGGCCTTGTTAACTTACTAACTGGTTCTAATCAAAGTGTTCAGAAATTGGTAATGACAAGTGACAAATTGTGCATGGAGATAAAGATACAACAGGGCCCTCATATCAGCTCTGGTTTAGCCTTTACATTCTTGCTGATCAAAAGTTGTCCCTAGAAAAGTTGATCAGCTAAGCATTGCTGAACATGTTTTTTTTTTTTAAAGTTAACTGCTGATCCAAAGCAGTCAGGATGTCTCTTGATGCCACCAAGCTCACAAATGTGTGACATGCTGAGTAAGCACCATATTCCCTGCCCTCACGGCTCACTCTGCCAGGTGTAATGGCCCCCTGGCTACTCCTGGCTACATCCATCAAATGTGTGCATCTATTGCCACTGGGTTTGACCTGCATGTTAGCTTAGGTCCCTAACCCAGAAATAAATAAGAACCAAGATCAGCACCTGACTCAGAATGGAATAAATATTGCTCATTTCCCACTGACTTTTGCCCTCATTGCTGAGCAAAAGTTGATAGCCACTTCACCTTCAAGAAGTTGTCTTGTATTAAGGTCAAGGACAACATTAAGCTCCATTTAATAAAGGTTCGACTTTAACCCACCAATTTTCCATTACTTCCTTCAATAGCAGGCTAATGACTGCTATTTGGGGTGGGGGTGGGGAGCAGGGAGACAGCCCAGCAATCTTCTTTTCTGATAGGTTGTTGTTGTGTTGTTTTATTTGGTGGTTGTTTTGTTTTTGTTTCTAAACCTTTCATGTGGCTGAGGGGCTAAAGAGAATCTGGAGACTGATCATTCTTCCCTGGCCTGAAAAGGGGAGGGGTTGGATGCACCGTGTAGTGCAGCCACATTCTTATGCTTTGATTGTCTTCTCCCGCCCTAAGCAGCCTTTCCTCTGCATGATTTTAGTAGGGAAGAAAGTTGAGTAGGTCCCAGCCATACCAGCAGTCTAAACAAAAAGAATCTCCTAAATGCACTGACCTCATGAATAAAAAATCATCAGAATGAGAATGGAGTTTTGCTGGTTAGGTTCCTCTGTGCATATGTTTTCACAGAGATACTATGGAAAGTGGCTTGTTTCGGATAGAAATCAGATATTTGAGGTACATCTTCAAGAATCTTTGCCTACCCATTTTTAGCATCCTAACTCCAAAATAATTCTCTTGCTTGGAATTAATAATAATTCATAATTATCTCCTACAAAGTGAATTATCACCTTTCCTCCCTGTAACGCACTCCCTGTTTTATATCCCAGGCTGATGAATGGATCTGGGGCCTTGATGCTAACACTGTCCTCTATTAATACTGGCCACTTATGCCCTTTGACCCAAGCTGATTGATCCGTTAGCCAAGTGATTGTTCCATCCGTGATTACATGATACTGTTGTTTTCAGAGTTAAGGGTACATGGGACAAGTCTCTCCTTTTTCTAGAGTAATCTCTTAGTTCAGAATTTGCCATCGGGATAATTTTCAAATCTCAGATAACCAAAACCTAATCTTACTCCTGTGAGGTGACACACACCTATACCTGGCCCTTCCTGGGCTCCCTCTCCCCAACCTTCCTCTGTCTGGCTTCTCCCCAAAGTTCTAGTAATTTCATGAAGAGCAATTCCTACTGGGTACCAGAATGCTGTGGGAAACTATAGGGGAAGAATCAAGCCTTTGGAATCAAAGTGGAATTTCTAGTCTACCATTTTAATATTGAATGTTATTCAACATCTCTTACCTGAAGTTTCCTCATCTCTAAAAACTAAGTCAATAATAGTGACCTTATGTGATCGTTTTTGAGAGTTAAGTTAGCTAATGTTCATATACCAGTTGAATATAAATAGCAACCCTCAATCTGCCTTAGGGTTGGAGTCCTCTCTCTCCCCCTGCATCCTTTGCTCCCTCTTTATCTCTCTCTCTCTGCCTTTCTTCCAGGCCTTCTGCAGTGTAGTGAGGACACAGCTCTCAAATAAGTCATTGTCTAACAAACATGAGAGACAGACAGAAAAGTAAATCAGTGACTTGACTTTGTTGATGCCATAAAAGAGAAGGAAGCAGTGTCTGGCAAAGCTCAGTGTTCTCTCACCACTAGCTCGGCAGGATCTGATCTCCAAAAGATAAAGAACAGAATGAGTCTGCTTGGGGTCTGCTGCTGAGTGTGCCTCCAATAGAGTCTTTGATTATGCATGAATCATGTATTAGTGTTGCATGAGAAACTGCTCTGTTTCTCACCCCCAACAAACATACTCCCAGCTCATGTGTCCTCCAAGCATTTTCATGACTTAAATGTTTTGCTACCATTTACCACATAACCCTTTACTATATGATTGCTGGTTTTGGTCAGTGAACATGCTTTTTTTTTAAATATACATTTATTTATTTATTTATTTATTTATTTATTTAAATTTATTTATTTATTTATTTATTTAAATTTATTTATTTATTTATTTATTTATTTATTTGAGGGCTTTCTCCAGTTGCGGCGAGCGGGGGCCGCTCTTCATCGCGGTGCGCGGGCCTCTCACTGTCACGGCCTCTCCCGTTGCAGAGCACAGGCTCCAAACGCGCAGGCTCAGTAGTTGTGGCTCACGGGCTTAGTTGCTCCGCGGCATGTGGGATCTTCCCGGACCAGGGCTCAAACCCGTGTCCCCTGCATCGGCAGGCGGATTCTTAACCACTGTGCCACCGGGGAAGCCTAGTGAACATGCTTGACTTTGCTCTTCATGCCAATGAAGATCCGTCTACTGACTGCAAAGGTTATTTTTTCTCCCAGTGGAATCCTGTAACCCGAGGTATCTATGAAGGAAGAAGAACAATGTATAGGAGTAGAATGTAAAATCATCCTCTTATATACCCTTATGTTCACTTTCTTCAAAGGTGTGATTAAAAGCAGTTGATCCATCCCTTATATGCCTTTACACAAGAAAGACAGCATGCAACACTACTCGTCTTTGATCAAAATAAGTTCCTTTCAACGTGGGCAACAGGAAGAGAGTTGAAAACCTATCTCCTATACAAAGCTAATCTGGAAAATTAAGAGAAAACTTCTCCCCTTTTTCCCCTCAGTAGTAGAGTTTATTCCCAGTATTAGCTAGAGAGTTGCTTCATTTTCTCAGTTTAGGAGCCTGAAAGATGCAGGTGATGGTGGTGATTAAGGCATATTCAGAATGGGAGCCAGTTAGTTTGGTTATATGGTCTGGATTATAAGCTCCTCACCAAATTCCAGTGAGTGATGTCACGTCCTCAGCTTGCCTGCCATTCTCCAGCATTTCCTCCTGGAAGTAATGAGCTTTTTAGGTGTCAGAGGTTTCTACCTCATTTTCTCAGACAATAGGCAGAGAATGATGTAATTTATGGATATGATTGCTTTAATTAATAGCAGAGGAAAAGTGCTTTTAATTCTTTGGTGGAAAGGAGATCTTCCTTTAGGGGAAAATTGTTATGATTACTTGTGATTAATAGCATACTTTATACTCAAGATTACAGGGTTATAAAAAGCAAGCTTGATTCATTTAGGAAAGCCGGCAGGGATAGGACGTGATTTTGCCAAACTGCAATAATTTTACCAAGCACTTTCATAGATACCATGTCATTTGGCTCTCACTGCAGCATGGTGAGGTAAGCAGGGCAAGAATCATCATTCTAAACTGTAGACGAACCAACTGTAGGTCCCCAGAAATGAGGTGGTTTTCCCAAGGTATCATAGGTAGCATGTCACATAGGCGGACCTCAAACTTACCTTTTCTAACTTTGGATGTGCTGTTTTTCTACTAAACCCTCTTTCCCCCCTAAGCTTTAGTATGCATATCTGTACGCTCCCATATTTGGTTTAATGTGGTTGAATTATTCAACTTAACTCATTCTTTACAAGACAACCACCACATAATCTAAATTCAAATGTAGTTCTTTGTTCCTAGATTACTCCTACCCAAAAGTAGTTTATATGTTTATAAACTAACACAATTAATTTAGCTAAAAATATACATTTCAGTAAAAAAAATATAAACCTCTAAGAAAGTAGTATAATTGCATATTATCTTTGCACTAAGCGCTATTCTAAATGCCTGAAATAGCTCTGTTACAGAGAACACACCTACTGAAAGATTCCTTTATGGCAAGATTCAGGAAAAGCACTAAGACTCCATTTGGTTCATATGCAGTGATGTATTAGAGAGGGTTCTCCAGAAAAAACAGAACCAATAGGAAATTATATATATATGAAGAGTTTGATTAAGATTTATTATAAGGAATTAACTCACACAATTTTGGAGACTGAGAAGTCCCACAATCTGCCATCTGCAAGCTGGAGACCCAGGAAAGCTGAAGGTGTAGTTCAGTCTGAATCTGAGGTCCTGAGAACCAGGGGAGCCAATGGTGGAGATTCCAGTCCGGGCTTAAAAGCCTGAGAATCAAGAGCACGGAGGGCAGAAGATTGATGTCCCAGATCAAACAATTAAGCAGAAAGTGTCAAATTTCTCTTTCCTCTACCTTTTTGTTCTATTCTGGCTGTCAGTGGATTAGATGATACCCACCCTTATTTGGGGGAAGGGGGCAAAATGCTTTATTGAGTCCACCAATTCAAATGCTAATTTTATCTGGAAATGCTCTCACAGACACACCCGTAAGTAAATAACGTCTGGTCAAATATCTGGGTATCCTGTGAGCCAGTCAGATGGATTCATAAAATTAACATCACAGATAGGGAGTCAGTGCCTCTATCTGAATGATGTGGAAAGAGAAGCAAGAAGGGAAGCCAGGAATGATTGGCTACCACGATGATAACTATATTAAAATTTTTATTCTTAAAAATAGAAATTTTTATGACTCAAAAAATTCAGTGTTGGGGCTTCCCTGGTGGCCCAGTGGTTGAGAATCTGCCTGCTAATGCAGGGGATTCAGTGTTATGTGTTGCCCTTGACAGAAATGGTTGGTAATCAGAACTAGGAAGATTAGTGACCAGTGACCTAGAGGCTCCCTAGTGGTAGGGGCTGCTTCTTAGGCTTACATCAGCCAAAGTGACTTATTATGTAGATGAAGCACATAATATTGAGTAGAAATTCTCATACTTAGTGTGGTCAGAAGCACCTGAAGAGCTTCTTGAAATTTCAATTTAGAGTTCTCAATGGTTCTTTTTTTTAAATTTAATTTTTATTTTATATTGGCGTATAGTTGCTTTACGATGTTGTTAGTTTCAGGTGTACAGCAAAGTGGTTCAGTTATACATATATCTGTTCTTTTTCAGATTCTTTTCCCATATAGGTTATTAGAGAATACTGAATAGAGTTCCCTGTGCTATAGAGTAGGTCCTTGTTGATTATCTATTTTATATATAGCAGTGTGTATATGCTAATCCCAAACTGTTCTGATTGACTTGTGGCACCCAGGGATCTGCATTTTAATTCTCTAGGTCATTCTGTTAGAAGTGATCTGAAGATCACAGTTTAAGAACTTCGAATACCTAGAACAGTCAAATCCTTAGAGACGGAAAGTAGAATGGTGGTTGCCAGGGACGGAGAGAAGGAAGCATGGGAAGTTCATGTTTACACGGTACAAAATTTCAGTTTGGGAAGATGAAAAATTCCTGGAGATGGATGGTGGCGATGGCTGCACAACGATGTGAATGTACTTAATGCCGCTGAACTGTACCCTTAAAAATGGTTAAAATGGTCAACTTTACCATTATGTATATATTATCACAATAAAAAGAAAAATAAGGGGACTTCCCTGTTGGTCCAGTGGTTAAGACCCTGCGCTCCCAACGCAGGGGGCCTGGGTTCGAGCCCTGGTCAGGGAACTAGATCCCGCATGCCGCAACTAAGAGCCAGAGCAGCCAAATAAATATTTTAAAAAGAAAAAAGAAAAATAAGAAAAATAAGAAGTTTGAATGCAAGCGGCAGTCATTTTTAAAAAATATTGGTGTATCTCTGCTTTCTTACTAAGTATTGAAAAAGAAAATAGACATCTCCAGTGTAAAATGTCATAATTGGTGCTCAATTATGGATTCATGCTATACAGTAGTTCATCATTGCTTATGACAGAGGAAAAATAATGGACTAAATAAAAAGATTCACAACACTTAAATTATTCTTTATTAGGAGAAAGTAGATGTCTATCCATAATTTGGCCACATTACTGGGGGTATTAGAGCTGCTCAGTCTGCATCCTTATGCTTTGTTCCTCTACCTGCTGCTCTCAGATGGAGTCATCTGATTTTGCCTGATCTCGGTTTTGCAATAAAAATGTGTAGTGATATTCATGCTCTTTTCAGGATAGGGTGTGGGCCCACGTGGGCAAGAGCCTGAACTGCATTATTGCTATGGTGGATAGACTGATTGAAAGAGACGGCAGCGGTGAAGGAGACGATGGCAGCGGCAAAGATGGAGAAAAGGGCCCTTCTCTAGGAGACTCCGCCATAACTCATCCACAGGGTAAGGAATCATTTTTTTCCAGTCATTGACGAGTAACCAAAATGAGGAAGCCAAGATACAGTGAGATCAAAAAAGAGGAGTCAACAGTGCCTTAGATGAAAGTGCTGATAGCGTGCTTTTCCACTGCTCTGGCTGGGGTGGTAGAAGGCTAGTTATCAAATTGCGTCTCAGTTGTGTTTTCGGAACTGCTTGCAATGCTCGTTTTTGTTTTGTTTTTGCTACATAAAAGCCCTCTGGAAAGGAGAACAGTGTTTTCTTTTAAAGAGTCTGACATAGTTTAATCTACTTTTACACATTCCTCCAAAATTGTATTAGGAAGAAAAACAAGCATCTGAAAACGCCTAGAAACTTTGAGGGATCTCAGGACACAGTATCTCAGAATGGTTCCTGAAAAGAAGTCAGTATGATAAAAATGTTCCTTGCCTTATTCTGAGGAGTGATTTTGTGAATTATTTCAAAAACCTATAAGAAGTTTTAATTCTATATAAGAAGAATGTTTTTGTGTGTTATTCCAAAGACATATTTTCACAGGATCTAGACTTTCATGGATATATGTATATGTACACACACAGATGCATACATATGTATACACATGTGGGTGTCTGTGTCTCTGTAGATAGACACACACACGCGCGCGCACACACACACACACACACATAGAGAGAGAGAGGGATACTTTCAAATGTGTGGCTTATTGACGAGCAAACATGATAATTAAAATTTTCACTACCATTGCATCCCTATAAATGGCTTCTTCTTTTGTTAAAATTTTTTGTTAATTTAGTTAATTTTGACAACAAAAACTAAGATAGATACCTGCATTTCTCTATGATAGTAAGAACTGCTCTTAGAGTGGTCCCAGCTAGATGCTTAAGTGTTTGGAAAGAAAAAGTGTTGCCCTACCCTCTTCCAAAATCTGCTTTTCCTTTTCATTAAGGAAAACGAGTCATAATAAAATATGGATGCTTATCAAATTAAATTTGTTTTCTCAATTTGTTTTCCTGATTTTTCATTACTTACATTTTCATCAGGAGTTTAATTATGGGAAACATCAATCTTTCATCACCTGATGATTAACAGTAGAACCATTTCCAAATCACTTTTGTAAACAATGGCTTCCTAAAGTTCGCTTAGTGTAGATGGTCCTAATCCTCTAGAGTACGTTTACCTAGGTGGAAAGTTTCCACTGGTGTTCTTTATGTTCTACTTGATCTAACTGTGTATGGGTTTTTAAAAAAAATAATATCAGTTTTTTTTCTGATTTTCTATAATGTTTTAAAAATAATATCAGTTTTATTAATGAAACTAGTCCAGGTCCATAACTTTACATGAATCAAAATGAAAGGCTGTCATAACTTATGTCAGAAGCAACTAGTATACTTCAATTTTCTTTAATTGAATATTTATAGACCATCAGTGATGAGCCAGGCACTGTGCTGTGCTCTAGAAAATGAGGTAAAGAAGGAGAATCCATATTAGTGACTTGTTTTGTCCATTGATGGGTGTTCAAGGCATAATAATTTTTAGCGAGTAAGATTAAGAGATTAAGGGATACTGAATTTTGCCACATCTTTTTGTTTTCATGTTCCCAAAAACTTCTCATTGATGAGAATGGAGTTCCAAAGTATTTGAAATTATGCGTTTATTCATATCTTATATTTTACCAGAAGATTGTATCTGTGCAATCAAAGTTTCCAGTTAAAAAGTAAAAACATTTGGTAGATAAATCATCTGTAAAATTAGATGAATCACCTTCATTTGAATGTAAACCATTGTTTGTTTGGATATAGTCTAAAACCAGGTGGAATTTGCTCCGAAAGTAGAATTCACAACTTGATCAGCTTTGTAGATGGTTAGAGTCAAATTACAACACAGTGCCCTGTAACTGATTTTATTATTTCTATTTTATTATCCATGTTTATTTCATCCATTCTTTTTTGTGTTAGAAACATTTTTAGGAGACAAGACACTATTTAAATGTGCAAAATAAAATCTATACTTTGGTCTGAAAATTATTCAATATAGTATTATCAAATAATTCTAAGTTAAATCTTTTGTTAACATTTTATGTGTTAGACGATTGTGTATAGTATGCATGTTTTGGCAAGGATAGTGGTACATAAAAGAGGACGCTTAACAAAGATAAATAGACGTCTTACAAATGAGTGTGTGGTCAGGTATACTTAAAATATATCATGGATATTACTGCATATTTGGAGTGGGATTGATTAGCTCAGTCAGTTATTTAATAAAAACTTTTTATTAAATAATAAAAATAATGCTTATTATTCTTATTTTAATCTTCCTCTTAAGTTAGGGAAAAATCACTTTCAGTTTCTACCCATAAAACAATGCAGTAAAGAGATTAATACATAGTGGCTTTCTGAACTAATAATATAAAGCAAACAACCTAAAGTCACGTATTTACCTATACTACTCCCCCCAAACTATTTCAGACAAAGATATTTGAGATATACATTCACTAATGATATGTGCCTCAATTTACCTGTATTTTAAATTTTTATTAGAAATATTAATTTTAAAAATTTGAGAAGGAAAACATAGGATTGCATACGATTTTTATTTTATTTCCATCAGACATTTGAACATATCTTGTGTTTACAAACACACACACACACACACACACACACACACACACACACACACACACACACACAGAGTAACCAAACTGGAGTGCACAATATAAATACAGATGTACTTCTTGATATCCTGCATGTCATTATATTATGAGTATTTCCTGATAAATATTCTCTGGAAATAATGAGATTATAATGACTATAAACTAATTTGTCAGAAGAGAAACCATTATTTTAGATATTTAATTATTATAATAATGCTGCAATTAACATTTAAGCATCTTTGAATATGTAAATCTTTAACTACATCTCAGAAATTGTCCCCTAAGTTAGATTGCTACAAGTCGAATTAGCTTGTAAGGAAGAGTTACCCCTTCTCTCCAATGTAGTTATTTATACAATTACTTGCTTATATCAGTGTGGACTTGTGAATAATTTTATTCTTTGGTTTATAAACCAATAGTGTTATTATTTATTTTGGGCTCCAATTGTTCTAGAGTTAGCTCTTGGGAACTCTCAGTGGCCTTTTGACAGCTTCTTCTGCTACAGGCTACATACTTTCTTACTTTTTGATTCACTCCCTTATTCTCTGGTATCATGAGGGACTTACTCTAGTCTGATCTGTATTTGCCCCAACTCTAGGTTCAGCTATTGTCCAAGGAACCCTGGTTTCTTTACTGGAGAATAGCATTTAGAAACCAACATTTGGGTGGGTAGGGACATTTTGATGGTTCTTTGTAATAATAGGTACTCTTACCAGCAGTACCTGTAAACACTCTTTTAACTTCCCAGCCTTAAATATTTTCACTGATTTCATGCCATTTGGGGTGAAAAAATCATATTGTAATTTCTGATTATTGGTGACTTGACATTATATAACTGAATACTATATTTCAAAAATGTATTTTGGTAATTAAATCCATTTCTTCAATAGCACCAAATTTATCCCCAGCCCATAGCTGGGGTGGAAAATCATTACATTCTTTTCCTTTTATAGTTAATTAATAAATAGACTCAGTGAGTGATTTGAGTCATCTAGAGTTCATTGTTCTATATAAGATGCTAAATACTGATAGAGATTTGTTGTCACAGCATTTATTAATGATTATTTTCCTCACATTTGATTAGTTTTTCCTTATAATTAAGTTCTGCAGATATTTTTAATCAATTTTAGTCAATACACTAATTTTGATCAATTTCTGATCAATTAATCAGTGGATTTAGTCAAATTTTGTTCGTGTGCTTTTGACTATTGTGTTTTATATTGGGATACATTTTTTTTTAATTTATTTTATTTATTTATTTATTTTTTGCTGCATTGGGTCTCTGCTGCCGCACGCGGGCTTTCTCTAGTTGTGGCGAGCGGGGGCTACTCATTGTTGCAGTGCGCGGGCTTCTCATTGTAGTGGCTTCTCTTGTTGCGGGGCATGGGCTCTAGGTGCGGGGGCTTCAGTAGTTGTGGCACACAGGCTCAGTGGTTGTGGCTCACGGGCTCTAGAGCGCAGGCTCAGTAACTGTGGTGCACGGGCTTAGTTGCTCCACGGCATGTGGGATCTTCCCGGACCAGGGCTCGAACCCGTGTGCCCTGCATTGGCAGTGGATTCTCAACCACTGCGTCACCAGGGAAGCCCTGGTATGCATTTTGAAATCTCATAATTAACCTTTAGACAGTCAGTTTTTCTTTCTTTACCATCATTTTATTTTTACATTATAACCATAATTGGTGTTTCTTTGTTGGTTAAACAGATGGTCTTCTGAATTGTTGCTACATTTATTCACTTTTTTATGTTCTTCTATAACCTGCAGATATTTCTCTTTTCAAGTTGCAGATTTTTCTTTTTACACTGTATCAATTTAATAATGTTTTAAACCTGTACTTTTGAAGGTTTTTTTGTTTGTTTTAGATCCAGGATTTGGCAGTATATCTTACTTCATAAATTTTGGACTTACTACAAATAGTGCTGAGAGAAGTAAAACTTTCTCTACTGTTCTGAGCACAAATGATAGACTAATTGTTCCAAACTCCCATGGCTTTATATATTCATATATTTTCTTAATAAATAAGATTGTCCTTTTATTTTTTTGTACACTTAAACATACTTATAAGCATCTTCTGTATGTGTAGTACCACATGCTTTCAATTTCATAATAAATTGAGGACTCAACGATAAAACCAGTGAATTTAGAATCTTAAATTTTTATGTGCCCTTAAGGATTATGTAATTAAACCTCCTAAATTATGTTAAGACGCTTATCTGTAGTATCTGACAATTTTCCCCTAGCCTGTGATACACATCTCCACTGATAGAAAACCTTTTTTTATGTCCTAAAATGGCATACTCCAGATGTTGATCTAAATATGTTTTCTTTAATTTTACCCGCTAGCCCAGATCTAATCATTTGCAACAAACGGAACAAATTTACTTTCCTTTTTGCACATTATAGCCTAACATATCTGAAAGCAACCATCATGTTATTGTTTGAATTGCCACTGTTTTGGTCATTTTTCAAAGGTTTAGCATCAAGTGCAGAGTAACACAGGAGGACCACTTCTCTACTTTTAGATACTATTCTATTATTGATATCTAAGTTTACATTTGCTATTCTGAGAGTCGTATCTTACTATTAACTTCACTGAAATCCATAAACCGTGCTAAATTGGACCTATCCTTCAGGCTTCTCAAAATTCAAGTAATATTTAAGCACCACTCTGTGCTAGACATTGTGAAATATTAGGAGCACAAGGAGATTAAGACACGGTCTATCTCAATTCTCCTGAAGAGATTGGTGTCTAAACCCACAACAGTAATATAGGACACTTTTGAGTACATGCTAATAAATACCTGTTTCCTTCATCCATCATATCTACTGCCCTGCTCAGGTTTATTTTATTCACATCTTGGAAACATTTCCTGTCCACTCGCAGAAGTAACAGATAAAAACGATGGGAAAACAGAGATAAATATATATCCTTGAGGCATATTACTAAAAAGAATTGTATGCATTGAAATACACTTGTTAATCACTACTCTTTGGGGACGTGTGTTGATCCGGCTATGTATTGACCCATTTGTGTTACTGCATGGCCTGTATTTCTCTGTTTTTCACACAGGTGTCATGAAGTGCCCTGTGAAAGGCCAAATACCCTATGCCATTGAATACGTTTTTCTAATCTACCCAGCTGTAAGCCCTATCAAAAATGAGATGAAGTTCCTATGCCATAATTTTCCCAAATGAGCCCATGCTGGCTTCAAGTCATCACTGCTTCCTCATACAAAGGAGATAAACATCCCTGGAGATCACAGAATTAGTTCACGTACCACTGGTTAGTTTCATGTTCCTTGATTTTCACGTTCTTCCCCAATTCATAATTTTCTTCTAACTTGCAGGCACATGCCTTGGGATCTGAGAATTTATTCCCCCCCACCACATCTTTTACTTTATCGCTGCCTGCCTCCAGTTAACACAATTGTCTGGTAACTACCAAGAATTTATCAGTAATTTATCACCAATTATCCATGACTAGCGAATACCAAAGATCAGTCGTCTGAAAAATTCCCCCCCATACTCCAAATAGGGACAAATCCAAGGTTTTAGCAAATCACATTTTTTAGCAAATCTTTTCTCCTATCTTTATCTTTGGTTGGCCAGAGTAGCTATCTTCCTAATACACCTGAAATAATTAATGAATAGAACAATTAATCAGTTGACACAATTATATCTAAATATATCTAAAACAGTTCATGGCATTAAGCCTTATGGAAGAGACATACCAAATACATGTTAGTTGGAAGACAAAGAGGAAGATCCTTTCATTTAATTGATAGATATTATTTGAGCATCTATTCTATGCCAGGCACTGTATCTAGAAACACATTCAGTCACTGTCGTATTCTTGCAGTCTGGTGGGTGAGCAACTTGTATTTGAAAGGAGATACACAGAGATTTTTCCAAAGACAGCATTTACAAGATAAAGAAAGTGGAAGAGGAAGTATCCATTTGGGAGTCTTCAGCAGATAGATAGATGAAACTGGATAAAATGAAAAGAGAAAGAATGGGAAAAAATGAGCACAATCCCTAATACAGAGCCTTGGGGTGTGGAGATTGCCCTCAGCTGAGGAGTAGGAAGCACCAAGGGATGAAAATCAAATGCACCTTGGAGACCAAATGAGGGAAAAGAGAGGAAGTAGTCACCGTGATAGTTAAAACTGACTGCACTCGCATTTCTGTGACATGCACTTTGCTAAGCTTTCCATACCTGCCTCCCTTCCAGGCAAAGAGATCCGATTGAATTTGTCAAAAAGAAATGGGTCTGCAGAATAACTGTTGGACAAGGAATGCTTAAATTTTAAGAGCAGTTTTGCATGTGTGTTTACTTGCCTTTATGTTTGCTCTTAATATCTTGATGAATGGTTTCCCAGGTAGTCATAGCTAATGCTTCACTTTTGGTTACATTTTCCCCTTATCTTACAAGGTCCTAAATTCCCAGACTCCCACTTGCCTCTTCAAGTGCTTTGCCATCTTCTTCATGTCACCCTACCTCAACCTTCCTGATCCAGCCACACTGGACTCTTTGGAGAGTTCACCTTGTGCTCTCCAATGCCAGGCTTTCAAAGGTTTGCCCATCTCTACTGTCCACAGGCTCAGTCTTCACATCTTCTGGGGCACCTTTTCTGATCTTTCAGAACAGAGCTGGCGTTACAAGTGGGGGACCACTTGCAAGTTCACAGAATTCCTCAGTCAGCAGGACCCTTTGCTCTGGGTTTAATGCTCTATGGTCACCATCTTGCCTTTTTTAATAGCGTTAGCTTTGTGTTGTAAATAAGTAATGGGCAAAGAAGGCTATGCCTGGGACTTGGAGACTTGGTTCATCTCCAGTTCTGTTTCCCTGGTTCTCCAGTGCCTGCCTAGCTTCCCCATCCTTGTCCTAGACCAGTGACCATCTCCCATTCCCACCCTCCCCTGCTAAGGGACCAGGGCGTGAGGGCTGGAGAGTCAGGGTCAGTCTGGGTGCCTTTGAAGCTCTGCACACAAGCATCCCCATACCCAAAGGACTATGACATGAAAGAGTAAATAGAAATCACCATGATGGGCCGAGAGAGATACCACTGAGGAAGAAAGAAGAAAAACTTGTTTACTGCTTTTTGAACAAAAGTCTCACAATTTTATTTTTCACTGGCTTCTGCACATGACGGAATCATGCTTTCTGCAAGGGTCGTAAGTACAAAGGCCCACAGTCATCGTGCAGGTTAACATGAATGAGTCAGGTGAAATTGAAGGACACTGGAGCAAACTAGGAAGAAAATGTCCCTACAAACAGGGTCACCACTACAGCTCTAGCCAATCATTCCCATGGGGGAATCTGGACCTAAAGTTATTTACCACATCTTCTGATTTTTCAGGTGACTCTGAATTTTTATATAAAATATCCCAATCTTTTAAAGGTTGATAATAGATTTTTAAAAATTATTACAATGTGAGGAAGGCCAAATAAAATACATTTGAGGGCCAAATGAAGCTGTTCATGGGCCACTAGTTTGCAGCCTCTGTATCTCTGATTTATTGGTAATGCTGTTTTAAATGTTATTTCCCCTACTAGGCTTGGCTCTGTGAGAAAATATGCCAAGTATTTTTGATTTGCTCTTGAATCTCCAGAGCCTAACATGATTCTTGGCAAGTAGAGTCCAATGCGTAGTCACCTTGATCTATAACTGCTACCAGACAAGAAATGCTTAGGTTTTCTTGGTATTATTGACCATCTTCGGTATACGTGCATATTTATGCATACGTGCTTGAAAGTCATTATATCCTCGGAACTTGCTTAACATTCCTTAATATTCCTGGAGTCCATGAATTTCTACACCTGAATGTTTAGAATTCCATTGGGAAAGAAACATCAATGAATGAGGCTTTTTTAAACTCACAGGTCAGCAGGTGAGACAACTTTTAAAATACACTTACAAGTTAAAATTAAAACTTTGTAAAAAATAAAAGATGACAGAGATTTTTATTATAAACTTAGAATTCCAATAATAATTGTACCCTATGACATTGTTGAACATTTAGTCTTATCAGAAAATTAATGTTTTGTTTCCCTTAAAAATTGTGCTGTGAATTATGATGTAACAAAACAACATTTGACCCAGAGCCAAGATACTTGGCAAGTCCACAGTTTACTAATTTGGCTGCATGAACTTTGGCACATTGCTTAAATTCTCTGGACCTCACTTTCTGTGTTGGTAAAATACAGATCATCTGCAAATTTTTAAGGTCTCTTCCAGTTCTGAAGTTTTACGATAATAAAGATGTTACATTATTTTTAAAGTGATTTTTTTTCTTTTCTTTCAGTCATTCAACATATTTTAGTTGAGCATCTACTATACAGGCACTATTCTAGACACTGGGATACAATAATGAACAAAACATACAAAACACCTGACATCCTGAAGTTTGTATTCTTTTTATGTCTCTCGACATAAAAAAGTAACATAAGAAATAAGGGCATCACTTAATATGTTAACAGTGGCAAATGCTGTGGAAAAATATAGAGCGAAGTAAAAAGGTTTGGGAATATTGTTGAAGTTTAGTAGTCAGTGCAAGCTTCACTGAGAAGTTGATGTTTGAACAAAGACACAAGGAGGTAAGGAAGTGAGCCATGTGGATACCTGGGGTAAGGATATTTGAGGCATTGAAAACAACTAATGCAAAAACGTTGAGGCATAAGTATGCCTTCCGTGATCAGGAAACAGCAAAGAAGCTGGTCTGGTTTGAACAGAGAAAGTGAAGAGGAGAGAGTGGAAGATGAATTTAGAGGTAACTTGTTGGGGGAAGGATTATGCAGGGTCTTTGTATTGACTTTGGCTATTACTCTGAGAAAATCAAGAGGTAATTGGAGGGTTTTGAGCAGAGGATTAACCTGATTTGACTTCTCTCCTATTTCCTATCTGAAATAGGAGAGAAGGAAGAGCATAGGAAATAAGTGCTGGTGAGTGGATAGACATTGGGTCACATGTCGAAATGACTTTATATTTGCTTCCATTTTTTTTTAAAGATAGTAGCTAACAATTTGGGGTGACTTAATATGTGTTAAAACTTGTTTTAAGATACTGCCTTTATTATTTCACTCTTGCAACACTCATAGGAGTAATTCCACACATTGAATGAAGAAGTAGAGGGTTGAAGTTACCTGTGCACTTTCATGTCAAGTCTAGTGGCAGCGCCTGGATTCCAACCCTGGTGGTCTGAGTTGAGAGCCTGTCCCCTCAACCACGATGCTATAATGCTTCTGTTCTTTCCAGGAAGAAGCATCTCTAATCTTAACTCTGTACAGATAATTTTTTGCTATCACCCTTTGAACAAAATGTTAAGTTTTATCAGACACAAATTAGCAGTATTATGAGATAACTTCATGAAAATCAATCCCATCGGTATCTCTTAAAAGTTTACTATGGAGGGCTTCCCTGGTGGCGCAGTGGTTGAGAGTCCGCCTGCCGATGCAGGGGACACGGG
>NC_041220.1:25135477-25156991 GCF_002837175.3 Physeter macrocephalus | reverse complement strand
CCGGGGGCGCGCCCCGGCCCGTGAGCCATGGCCGCTGAGCCTGCGCGTCCGGAGCCTGTGCTCCGCGACGGGAGAGGCCACAACAGTGAGAGGCCCGCGTACCGCAAAAAAAAAAAAAGTTTACTATGGAATTGTACCTTATGCAGAAATTAAGAATTGCCAAGTATTCATAATTACAATTGAAATATTATTTGGCGTTCTCATAAATCTGATGATACTCACTCCCACAGAGAAACTGGGATAGGCAAAGAAAAAAGATTCATATATCCCATGTGGGAACTGTGGGGCATATAATTATGGAATAGAGTGAGAAATGGTACTGTTTATGTTATGTTTGGTTACTTGCCTACTTACTCAGCACTTATAAGTTGAATCTGTTTACATGATGCTTTGTTGGATTTGTAGAAATAATTTTTAAAAGGATGCACTGTATTCCACTGGCCTTGAACTTTACTGGCCTTGAACTACTACACTCACCTAGTTCGCTGCAGGGTAGATATGTATCTCCCTTTCCCCTCTGGGTGCCTGTGCTCTAATCAGGCTTTCATCAACTCAATATCCACCACCCCTCTTTCCTCAACCTTAGATACTGGACAAAATTTAAATGACAAGAGCTGTCTGATGTAGATGCATTGGTGATTTTAGGTTGCTCAATGACCTATAACCTACGCACTTATTCTTAAAAGCTCAGCGTGTTTGTAGGTCAGAGTCCTGAGGTTACAGATTTTTTTTTAGGCCAAAAGGCAAAATAAGCTCAAGGAATGTGAATATGTGACTCTTCCCGGTCCAATGTAAACTCTGATTCAAAACTTTTGTGCTGCAACCAATGCAGAACTTGTTTGATTAATGGATTTAGTTCCTGGAAACTGTCTTAGCAGAATTTACTTAAGGCTTTCAACTTTGTGCTATGAAATGAGAAGTTTAAGCAGGATATCAGTCGATGCATTTCCTTTGCTGTTTTTCTCAGAGCAAGACTGGAAAGTTTTACAACATTGTTCTCAGACTGGCAGGACTTAAACAAATAAGGTTCCCTTGACATGAGAAAAGTTGCCTTTGTTCTTCTCCTAGCAGTTTGTCGAGTTGAGCAGTCCACTCATTTCTCATACAACTGGAAGGTGCCAAGATCAGTCACTTACCTTGGATCTTAGTTCCCTGGACACTATGATGATAACATTTGAAGATACACGTTTGTCTTTTGTGTGAATAGCCTTGGAGCCTTTAAGACTGCTCCTACTAGTTGCAAAGGAAGGTACAACATTTATGTGTGATCTTCCTCCCAGGCTTATCATTAACCTTGCCCTACCTGATACCCATTATTTCCAGATTTGGCCTTGCTTCTTAGCTTTTGGCTCTCTGCTCACCCATACTCTGCACCTTCCTTTTTCTCTCCCCACCCCTACTTATTTCCCTATGCCTACCATGGTGACTGCCCACCTGGTTTTCCATTGGTTTTTCCCATGGCTTCAGTCTCGACACTTACTTCCCCTTTATTCCTGTCTTTTCCAAGTCCTTAAAGTCATCTCAGTCCCTTCCCCTCTCCCCTCCAGTCCCACTTCTAACCTCCTCCAGTTAGTTTATGGGTTCTGTATTTTAAGCTCCTTGATGGTAGGGGCCATGAGTTTTAATATTAGGATCAACCATAGGACCTCATATTGAAGAGGTTCTATTTGTCTAACGAATAAGGATACAGTTGGCCCTCTGTATCTGCAGGTTCCTCATCCACAGTTGGTTGAATCCCCAGATGTGGAACCCGCGGATACGGAGGGATGATGGTACTATGCCATTTTATAGAAGGGACTTGAGCATCCTTGGTTTTTGGTATTTGCAAGAGTTCCTGGAACCAATCCTCCGTGGATACTGAAGGACGAATGTATTTCTCACGATGGCAGTGAAAAAAGAGGGGAAATTGATATAAGGAAGACGGGTTAGCATTTTTTAAAGAAAGATAAATACAGGTTGTTGGTTTTTTTTTTTTTTTAATTCCTGGACCAGATTGTAAAGATGGGCAAGGAGTTAGGAAGACTTGGAGGCGGTCATTCTGAGAGGCCAAGGAAGTCATTCTAGGCAGCCCAGCCTCAGCAGGTGCTTTTCTTTCCCTGATTACTCATCTGTTGTCTGGATTAGCCTCATTTCTGTGTCCTCTATCTCAGGGATATGGCTGATATTTGGAGGCCTCCTATGGCCGGTGTCTAGACTCTATGACCAAAGTTGGCCATGTGTAGTATACAAAGGAGTCCAGCTAGAAGGTATCTGGAGAGGAAGACTTATTATTAGTTAACCCCTCCGAGCACTGATGTTCACATTGTAAAATTGTACCCAAAAGACAGAGGGGCACATAGGTAGCCATCTCTGGGTTGACGGAGGACATGGGCTCTTCAAAACCAACAAGGACTCTATGGGCAGGGATACGATATACCCACTCCCAGCCCCCCACCTTGAACTCACTGCCAGTTCTGTGCTACCTGAGGTTTGGGCATCCTATAAAAGCACTGTCAGCTGTGGGATGGGTCTCTGTTCCTCTCAGAACCTTGGAAATTTTATCACCCTCCTTAAAGGCCATTCTAATTGCTTGACTTCACAGTTCATCATCTTCTTAACTTAGGTGAATCCTAAGAGCCAGGCTCATTTCTTCTCTTATCTCCTTGCATAAAGTTTAATGGGCATGCAAGCTGTGAGTTTTTCTTCCCCCCACCCCCGTGTCTAAAAAGTGGTGATAACAAAAATAACAATGGCTACAAGCTTCCGTGAAGTTCATTATCTTAAATGAGAGAAAGAGACCAAGCACCTGAGAAGAAAATGGCTCAGAAATTGGAAAGAAAGCATCATGCTCTGCTACCATTGGTTGGTATTTGGCTCTTATTTTTCTCCTGAGCAACCTAAGAGCCATTGAGCTCAGAGGACGTGAACACCCTGTACAGGAAATAGATGGTGTGTGGAGGAGGTGAGGGGGGCACCCGGCAGTCGTTCTTTGAATCCTTCGGTGAACTCACTTGAATACGTTAGAGAAACGAGTAAAGGGCTGGAAAACAGGCTCTGCTTGGATGTCTTCCAACACACTTCACAAAGCTCAGGAAAAGCTCAGCAAAGCCACACGCATTTTATGCTTTCCTGAGGAAAGACTCTGCTTCTTGGTCTCAGGGTTAAGGAGTTTCAGCAAGTTTTTGTAGAGACACTAAAACATTCCCTGTCACTAAAGGGAGCCCAGGGGATAGAATCAACGATGTGTGAGGAAACTAAACTCAGAAGAGTGGATGTGTGCATTTCAAGATTTCTTCCTTGGACTAGAAAATGCAGAACGAACACCATCTTTATCCCTCCCAGGAAATGGTTTTCCCATCAGGACAAAATAAACCCCATGTACATTGTAAGTATGGAGAGACAGGAAGCTGAGAGGGATATGACAGTGGTCTCAGGACGGTCAGGGGCTACAGCTTTTTTTGTTGTTCCCAAAAATATTTTTAAAGAGAAAACTAAAGCATTTCTTTTGCCTTTGTGAGAGTGATTTGGAATGCTCATTGGAGCAAAAAGGCTGTTTATGAACTGACTGCTTTGGCCTGTCACACCCCATTGTGTTTATTTCAGAACCTGAGATTTACACTGAGTGAATATTTTATTTGGGGCCCAGCGGCTCTGCGGCATGTGGCATGTGGGATCCTCCTGGACCGGGGCACGAACCCGCGTCCCCTGCATCGACAGGCGGACTCTCAACCACTGCACCACCAGGGAAGCCCCTACACTGAGTGAATATTAACAGGGAACAAAACCTGAAGCCATCACAATTTGCATTTATTTGCCAGTGAGGTTTTCCTTTATCTGCTGAACTTAAATTGCTTTTTTTCTGGAAAAAAAAATGTATTTTTAGCTTTCTCAAGTATGCTTCTTTATAGGAAGCTTATTACTATCTTTAAGCCATTCTACCTTGCTCACCAACTTGTAATTTTCTCATTCATCATTAATGTTTTCTTATATTGTCATTTTCCTTAACTTTTAGCCATAAAAAGTATATATAATTATAATAAACAGAGACACTGGAATATTGCTAGTGTCAGACAAATACCTAACAACACTCCTAGATTTAGAATTTCAGTGTATTTATGTATTTTTCCAGGTCCTCAGTTTTATTCTAGGACTAGAAATCAGGTGATCTCTCTGTCTCTTTTTTAATGTCATTGTAATTTCTGATTGAGTCAAATGGTTAAATAAGTGTGAAGATAGGTTTAGAAGTGAGTAAAGAAATTATCCTGATGCTAATGAAGAAATCTGTGAAGATTCCTCTTTTAAAGATCTTCAAGAAAACCATCAGCTATATTTAATTTGAGCTGTCACTTAGTATCTTCCAAGGGAAAAAAATTAAGTTAATTTTTCATTTTCTAATAGAAAGAGCCTATTACACTTTTGGCCAGGTTATTGACCACTTGACACAGGAGAGTAGGATGCAAAGTGCCCATACAACATGTACCTGCTGTTTGGGAACTATGTAAATATATAAAAGAGTATATATATAAATCAGTTCCCTGAATGGAATAAGTGACCAAGTAGTTCTACTTCAGCCTGATAAAACAGCGCCACCTACTGCGCACAGGCTTTATTTTATGTTGGACAATTCTTCAGTAGAAATTCATCTCTGCAGACCTCAGCGCAAAACAAAACAGGTTTTCAGTCTGTTATCTTTTAAGATCTACATCTGGGTCAATTTATTGAGATATTTGTTTTCTCTGTGTGTGTGTGTGTGTGTGCACATTCATATTGAGAACAATAATTAAATGAGAGTAGGAGAGAATGGGAGATAAAAGAATGTAAATTTGAAAACAATAGGAATATCGAATATTCCTTCTTGGTGTCTACTGACGTGTCTTTTATTCTGAAAATAAGTCTAATGTACCTCCATTTGCCCTTTTTACAGCTACTAATGACATAAAAATCAATAGTCACCGAATGCCTGTTTCACTTGAACCATGGTTCATGTCTCATCCTAGGCTGCCCACAGTGATTCCTTTTATTAAATGATTACAGATTTAATAGGCCTTCATTGAATTCCCCTTTCTCTAGTGTTTTTTTATTCCTATCATAACACTTAATTCTACAATATTTTAAAATAAGAACTCCTAATATTCCTAATGTATTTTGCATTATAGCATCACATAAGCATTTATATGGAGTATTAACAGGAGCACATCTTTTTATTGAGTTGGGGCCATTAATTATCCTTTCACCCATTTTGGTTTATTTCATCTAATCTATTTCACCACAACATAAAATAAGTAAGTGACAATAGATATGGTACAATAGTGATTACACTTCTTTTCATCACTACCTATACCTCTTTCAAGGTTTTAACTGATTATTGACCTTTCACATCATTCACTTTTGTAAACTGAGGTCATACCATTTTAGATCTTGATTCATAATTAATTTTTCAGCATTCGCTCGTTTCTTTTAAATCATATTTGTATTTTTCCCACTACTGTTAATTTATTTATATATTAATGGACTAGCACACAGTCTGGAATTTATAATGTTTGACATTTGTCAGGGGTTTGATTTCCAAATAAACTGAAATAGAATATAACTTGTTTCTATTTCACATGCCAAAGTCATAATTATATAATTGAAACATGTTAAATTTCTAGACATACAAAAAGCACAGATGGTTTCAATTTTGTATCCTGATTTGAAGGAAAGCTATTCAAATTCCAAATACTGTGAAAAACTTGATTTTCTCTTACATGTCTATATCTTAAAAGACTTTTGTTATATTTATTATAACTTTACTCATTCAATTAAAAACTGAATATCTGCTATGCTAGCTTCTGGAGATTCAGTTTTTAAAGCAGAAATTTCTCACCCTCAGTGAGCTCCCTTTCTTGCAGAACAGCATGGATCGCTCTAGAACAGTAAGAGCAAGGAGCTGTGATGCAAACTTTTAGTAAACACGGATGGGGGGAGGAGGGGATTAAGGGGAAAATCAAGAAGACTTCCTGGAAGAGAGAAACCCTGAATTGAGTCTGCAGAGAAGATAAAGTGTTTGTCAGGAAGATATGTAGGGGGAAGGTGCTCCAGGATTGGAGATAGGATTTGCAAAGACACTGAGATGAGAGAGAACAGGTTTGGGGAAATCCGTGTTGTTCAGCTCACCCGGGACTCAAGGCTGCAAGTGAAAAAGTTCTGAGAGATGAGACTGAACACGTAGGCAGAGGTCAGATAATGCAGGGTCTGTCATGCTTTGGGACTTTGTTCTGAATGTTTTGGTGTGTTCAAAATAGTTTAAGTTAAGGAAGTGAAAGAGTGAGTGATGGGATTCAAACTGATTAGAAAGCCCCCTCTAGCAACTCTGTTGAGAAAGGATTCGAGTAGAGTATGACTGGGGGAAGAAGGGTCAGTTATGGAGCGGAATAGAAAGTGGTCCGAAGGAGATGGATAGATGATGATGGGAGAGGGCAAGGGGGAAGATGAGTGTTTGATGGCTTACTATGGTGGTAGAACTGATTTAATGACCCAGTAAATGTGGAGACTGTAGAAGAAGTCCAGGAAATTGTTTCCAGCATAGGAAGAGTTTGGTGGCACCATCCACTAAGATACAGGCAATGCACAGGTTAGAGATGAGTAGAGAAGAGAAGACTTCTACTATAGATGAGTTAGATACACCCAAGTGGGTGGCTGGTAATAGACACCTGGAGTTCAGAGGAGAGATTGGAATCGGAGATCTTTAAATCTAATCTTTGTGACTCCTTAGTAATGTGTAGAACGTCACTGAAAAAATAAATAAATTGGTTCTATCTTCCAAGACCTTCCTTCATCTATCCTGCTGTTCTTATGCCCCATCCACCCCGCAGAGGACTGGTATGAACAGTTGTATCCCCTCATCCTTACCCTGAAGGACTGCATGGGAGAAGTGGTGAATCGAGCCAAGCAGTCCCTGACGTTCGTGCTCCTTCAGGAGCTTGCCTACAGCCTTCCCCAATGTTTGATGCTGACGCTAAGAAGAGACGTCGTCTTCAGCCAAGCAGTAGGTGCCTCTTGATCTTGTGAGCCCAGCACAGTGATGGGTTGTCAAATAGTATCCTTGGTGAAGACAGATGTCTTTTTTTGACAGTTTTCTTTTTTTTTAAATCTTTTTATTTTATATTGGCATATAGTTGATTAACAATGTTGTGATAGTTTCGGGTGTACAGCAAAGTGATTCAGTTATACGTACATATATATCTATTCTTTCGCAAATTCTTTTCCCATTGAGGTTGTTACATAATTTTGAGCAGAGTTTCCTGTGCTATACCATAGGTCCTTTGGCAGTTTTCTTTTTAAAGGGATCCTTTTCTTAAAGTTTAGTACCCAGTTTTTCTTACTCATAATAAATACAAGCCGAATGGAAACAGTGTCTGAGACCTGAAGTATTTATTTCAGCAAAGAGGTGGCCAAGTCTCTGAAATGTCCATGCTGTTTCACAGGGCAGAGAGTCTGTGAAGGAAAGGGTCCCCCATCCTGTCCTCATATTATGCCCAGGGCTCTCCACACCGTGCAGAGTGCGGATGGCACCCAGGACTGGCAAAAGGGATCTGTTTGCAACCCCTTATTTATACAGCTCCCTCATGAATCCCAGGACAGGACTTCATAATGATCTCTTTTTTGGTGTTTATAAAATAAGTTCACCAGGCCATAGTCTTGAATGGGAGGTTTGACAGGACCACCTCCTTTGCCTACACCCAACCCTAGCCCATGACATCAAGGTTGGCCTCCATCACAATGGCTGTGCTCCTTCTCCCCTCCTGCCTCCACCACCATGATTGAGTTGTATAGACAGACACGTGGAGGGAAAGAGACAGAAGCCTCTCCTTCTAAACCTAACAGACGAAGGGAATGTTTTACCCAAAATATCTCTTGTCCCCCCTATTTCATGCATGACCCAGTAGCAAACGGAGCTAAGTGTCAGGCATTATGCTCTGCCTTATACACATTTCTCCATTGTGTCCTTTCAACGACTCTGTAAAATGAGAACTATTATCTCTATTTTCCGTGTGTAAAAGATAAGAACAGAAAGATTTGGAAGTGTTAAATAACTTTTTGTGGTTTTACTGCTTAGAAATGGGGGGGGACAGGATTTGCAGATTCCGAGTCCATAGTCTTTCCCATTTCACAATGCTGCCTTCCCCAAGCCATACTAGAGTAAATGCAGTCAACGGATTTCAAAATGGATATATAAATAGCTATAATTTTGTTACATATACTTGAAAATTTCTAATTATGTCTGTGATGTCTCAAAGACTTATATGTTTTTAAATTAAAGTTTGCTGACCCCAGTAATTTCTTCAATGATTTTTTTTTTTTTTTTTTTTTTTTTTTTAGCTTGCTGGATTGGTCTGTGGTTTTATCATCAAATTGCACACAAGTTTGTATGACCCTGGCTTCCTTGAGCAGCTTCACACGGTGGGATTGATAGTACAATATGAAGGACTGCTAAGTACATATAGTAAGTATTGCTTTAGTCCATGTTAAAATAATATTCCTATTCATAAAGATATGTGATCCATAGATTCTTCAGTTAAATATAAAAATGAGTAGTAAACCTTTCTTGCATCAAGCATTAGAGAAAGAATATAATTTTTAGTTCTTTGTATTCATTTTCCTTGTCACTGTGCTTTTACTCTCATTATGTTTTGAAAATGGAATTATAGATTATTTCACAGTGGAGTCCTGAGCAGCCACCTGGCTTTTTAAATAAAGGCTTTTGCCAACCTAGTTTCAATGACTGGATTTTTAAAGTCCCAACTCCGTAATGTCTAGAGCTGCCCTGTTCAATACATAGGTTGGTGTGGCAATTGAGCACTTGAAATGTACCTAGTCCAAATCAATAAGTACTCAACGTGCACACCAGGTTTGAAAGACTAGTGAAAAAAGAGTTTTATATTAATAATTAATGAATAATCATAGTATATTGATTTACAGCCGAAATGTTATTTTGGAACCATCAGGCTAAAGGAAAACAGATTATTAAAGTTAATTTCGCCTTTTAAAATTTTACTCTTTAAAAAGATGATTACCAGGAAATTTAAAATTATATATGTGGCTCACGTTATATTTCTGTTGTGCAGGACTGATCTAGAATCTTATTTAATTACCTCCTTCTTAGGTTTTATTTGTCAGTGTATTAAGATATAAAACTGGCATGAGCTTGGTTCAGTGACCTTCAATTCAGCCATCTCTATTATTTCTAGAAATCAAATGTCAGTCCTGCCAAGGGAAAGAGATCTGCATGATACTTTGTGCCATAAAAGAATTAAAACTTCTCTCTAACCTTCCAGCAAAGGCATTCCTCTTTCCTTCCCTCAAAGGGTATGTGGACAGCTGGAGTCTAAATGGTTCTTGTTTCACTGATGAAAACCTTCAGACTCAGGACAACGTATTGAGAATGGATTCACTGCCTCCAGAAACTCATTCACTAAACTGTTAGAACAAATTCCAGCAGGGAGGTGGAGTACAAAGTGACTTTCTTCAAATAGTATGTTTGTAACTAGGCTCCTTTGCCCTTGTTTAGGTGAGGAAATTGGAATGCTGGAGGACATGGCCGTTGGTATTTCAGATTTGAAGAAAGTCGCTTTTAAAATAACTGAAGCCACATCCAATGATGTCTTGCCAGTTATAACAGGAAGGCGGTAAGTGGTGTTCATTTCCTAAGACCAAGCTTTGTTAGATACTTTTAATTAATACCTGACAAAGGGGCCAAGGCGAATTAAGGTTTGGTTTGGAAATGTTTCTTTTGTTCTCTTTTCCTTTTTGGTGAAAAATAAATGTAGGTGACATGAGAGGGGAAGATCTTGAAAAACTCATAAAAGTCTCATGAATATTTGTAAATCGTACTATACTGAGGTAAGTAGGGTAAGGCTCCCCTATGAAATATGAGAAATTCAAAATAATAGCAGGCATGAGAAAAACATTTTTATCTTTATTACTATCTAATCTAAAGCTCTGGATGTTTTTACTTTTGCTGGAATCATTTGGTTAATAGTGTCATAATTCTTGAGATGACTTGGTATTAAATTCTTGGTATTAAAAGCAGCAACATTTTAGAAAAGGTATATTCCTATGTCAGGGGCACATAGCACCATTTTTCTTAATTATTTTTGACAATTCACTGCCAGACTGAGATTTCTGAGAATGGTTTTAAATAAATAGTTTTGAAGGTCAGTGTATAATGGGCAAAATATTAGAAATAATTAAGAAAAATTATGGTATGTAGAATAGACCTCTAATAGAAGAATTACATCCTATGGGCAAATTATTTTAATCAGAAGTCCTCCAAATTTTAACCATTCTGGCGTTAACACTTTTAAGTGCTGCATGAGGATACTTGAAATTTGACACAGTCTCAGATCACAGTGAAAAAACATGAATTTACTAAAGAGAGGGCCCTTTTCATGCTAGAGAGAGATGGAGAAGAGACTTAAGTATAAAAGTGCACATTAAACTTGTTTTCTTATCTATAGTAAACATATAATTACTTAAAATTTTGGGTGAAGGATGCCCAGAAACACATGGTTGAATGAAAGGTAACTGTTTCTTATGCATAAAGAAAAAACACATCCTCGTAAAACTAAATATTTCATCTGCAGACTAATGCTTAATTTGCCATTCATTGGAAGAAAGAGGAATAAAATTCCTCATACACACACCTAGAAAATAGTACCACTTTGTATTCCTGTGAAGATTATTACAAAAAGTGGAACACTGATACTTTTATCACAATTTATAAGGGAAGCTTACCAGGCCATTTGATATAGACAGAGTACAGATGCTTTTTCTGAGGGAGTTCTTTAGGCTGTATCTAAATTCAAAAGCTATCATACAGTTGGGAGTGAGACTTCTGGAGTAGCAAAGTGAGCAACTTGGAATATCCTCTTTCCAGAAAGCAACATTACCATTGGATATAATTTTCTAAAACAACCAGCTGACGACTAAGGACTTAATTTGCACACACACAAATTTAGAAGTAATTATTCATGAAAAACTACTGAATATTGGATAAGTCAGTTGGAGTGTGTGGTGTTTTTGCCAAGAGTTGCTCCCATCACCCCCAGCTCTATCAGCACAGTTTCACTAGGGTGGAGCAGGCCATGAAAACCAAGTCTCCTACCAGAGGGGGTTGACTTGATTTGCACCAGAGAAGAGAAAAAAGCATACTCCTGAAAACTTGTTAGAAACAGTGGTGATTAGATAACAATTTCATTCACAATAGCATCAAAAGTAATAACTACATCAGACTAAATTTAGCAAAGCTTTCTAACAGTTGTACACAGAACACATAAAATAAGCTTAGAGAAATTAATAAGATCCAGTAAATGGAAAGACAGTACATGTTCACAGATTAGAATGCTCAATATTGTTTAGATGGCAATTCTCCACGAACTGATCTATAGATTCAATGCAATCACCATCTAAAGCTTGGCAGAAATTGGCAAGCTAAACCTAAAATTTATATGAAACTGCAAAGGATCCAGAATACCAAAAAACAATTCTATGAAAGAAGAACAAAGTTGGAGAATCTTACTTATTGATTTAAAAAGTTAATATAAAAACTACAATAATCAAGACTGCATAGTACTGGCATAAGTATATATCTGTATATCTATATATAGATATATCTACTTATATATAAGTATATATATTCTACTTATATATAAGTATGTATATATGTAGATCAATGGAACAAAATTTAAAGTCCAGATATAAACTATTATCTTTAAGTTCAATGGCTTTTCAACAAAGGTGCCAAAGCAATTCAATGGAGAATGGAGAGTCTCTTCAAAAAATGTTGCTTTGACAATAGATTATCTATATGAAGAAAGAATTTAGAACATCAATTTAGATCATACACAAAAATTAACTCACAATGGATCGTAGGTCTAAATATAAGAGCTAAAACTATGAAACTTCTAGGAGAAAATTTTTGTAAGTTAATTTAGGTAAAGAGCTCTTAGATATGACTCAAAAATCTAGATTCATAAAATAAATGATTTGATAAATAGAATTTAATAAAAATTATAAACTTTTAAGCATCAAAAATACCACTAAGTAATGAATAGACAAGCCACAGATTGGGAGAAAATATATGCAAATCATATATCTGATAAAAGACTTGTATTCAGAGTATAAAAAGAAATCTTACAAGTCAATAATGAAAGAAAAAAATCTAATTTAAAAATGGGCAGAGAATTTGAATAGATATTTTGCCAAGTAAGATATATGAATGGCTTATACACACATGAAAACATACTCAAATAATTAGTCATTAGGAGACTACAAATTAAAACCAGAATTAGACACCACTTCACTCACAGTAGAATCATCATAATCAAAAAGTCAGGCAGTAACAAGTGTTGGCAAGGATATGGAAAATGTGGAATCCTCCTTCATTACTTGTGGTGCTGCCACTTTGGAAACAGTTGGGCAGCTGCTTAAAAAGTTAAACTTAAAATTGCTATATGACTCTTCAGTACATACCCAAGAGGAAATAAAACCATATGTCCACACAAAAACCATATGTCCACATAAAACTAGCAGCATTATTCAGAATATCCAAAATCATAAAGTAATCTGAGTGTTCATCAACTTGAATGCATAGACAAAATGTGGTATATCTATACAATAGAACACTATTCAGCATGCTACTAATGCATGCTACAACATATGTGACTTCAAAGTCACGCTAAATGAAAAAAGCTAGACACAAAAGACTGCATATTGTATGATTTCACTTATATTAAATATGTAGAAAAGTAAAACCTGTAGAGACAGAAATAGATCAGTGGCTTCCTGGGGCTGGCAGTGGGGTTGGGGTTTGAATCAAACAGGCATGAGGGATTTTTTTAAGGCGATGGAAATGTCCTGAAACTGGATTATGGTCAAGATTGCACAACTCTATAAATTTGCTAAAACTCTGAATTATACACTTAAAACGATGAGTCTATGTCAATTATATTTTAATAGAGATGACAAAATGTTATCATATAGAAAATCCAGAAATAAACCTACACACTTACGGTCATTAAAACTACTACAAAGGAGGCAAGAATATAGAATGGAGAAAAGATAGTCTGATTAATAAGTGGTGCTGGGAAAATTGGGCAGCTGCTTGTGAAAGAATGAAATTAGAACATTCGTTGAGTTTACAAAAATAAACTCAAAATGCATTAAAGACCTAAAAGTAAGACTGGATACTATAAAACTCCTAGAGGAAAACATAGGGCAGAACACTCTCGACATAAATTGCAATATTTTTTTGGATCCGTCCCCTAGAGTAATGAAAACAAAAGCAAAAATAAACAAATGGGACCTAATTAAACTTCAAGGCTTTTGCACAGCAAAGGAAACCATAAACAAAACAAAAAGACAACAGACAGAATGGGAGAAAATATTTGCAAATGATGCAGCTGAGAAGGGATTAATTTCCAAAATATACTAACAGTTCGTACAGCTCAATATCAAACAAAAAAAAATCAAAAAATGGGCAGTAGGCCTAAATAGACATTTCTCCAGAAAAGACATACAGATGGCCAACAGGTACATAAAAAGATGCTCAGCATTGCTAATTATTAAAGAGATGTAGATCAAAACTGCAATGAGGTATCACCTCACAACCAGTCAGAATGGCCATCATCAAAAAGTCTACAAATAATAAATGCTAGAGAGGGTGTGGAGAAAAGGGAACCCTCCTACACTGTTGGTGGGAATATAAATTGGTGCAGCCACTATGGAGAACAGTATGGAGGTTCCTTAAAAAACTAAAAGTAGGAGTTATCATACGATCCAGCAAGCCCACTCCTGAGCATATCTCTGGAAAAAAATGAAACCTCTAATTCAAAAAGATACATGCACCCCAGTGTTCATAGCAGCACTATTTACAACAACCAAGACGTGGAAGCAACCTAAATGCCCACTGACAGATGAATGAATAAGGAAGATGTGGTACATATATACAATGGAATATTAGCCATAAAAAAGAATGAAATAATGCTATTTGCAGCAACATGGATGGACCTAGAATGATCATACTAAGTGAAGTAAGTCAGACAAAGGCAAATATCACATGATATCACTTATATGTGGAATCAGAAAAAAATGATACAAATGAACTTATTTACAAAACAGAAATAGACTCACAGACATAGAAAACAAACTTACGATTACCAAACGGGAAAGGGGTGGGGGGTAAATTGGGAGTATGGAATTAACAGATACACACTACTATATAAAAAATAAATAACATTGACCTACTGTATAGCACAGGGAACTATTCAGTATCTTGTAATAACCTATAATGGAAAAAATCTGAAAAAGAATAATCACTTTGCTGAACACCTGAAACACAACATTGTATACCAGCTATACTTCAATTTAAAAAAAAAGTTATCATAAAGAATGTGTATAATGTTTTACCTTCAGAGAAATCTTTAAATGCAGGCTTGGCTCATTGAATCTTCTCATATTCCTGAAAATTTTGAAATAAACATCAGCCTTCTGTTAGCCAGGCTATTGCAAAGGGCACTGAGAGCAATTTTAAAAAGAAAAATAAAGTGTCCATCCTCTGAAGGTAGTGCTAACATCCCTGCTTGCTGGATTGATGGTATTTCCAGAGTCTCTAGTTCAAAGCTGAAGTAAGAAACAAGTCTCACTGTCAAGTATCCAGAGTACGTATCAGTATTATTATACTAGAGAAACTGAAAAGATTTTCACAGAGACTCTCTAATTGTCCTGTTCTTCGTTACCCCATACACATATTACAACACCAGCACTCTGTGTAGTTCAGGAAACACATGGATTTTCCTAAATTCCAGGTGAAACTTGACATTTCTTTAATCAATTCACACTGGATCAGAAGATATCAAGTTTCAGAATCTCCAAGCAGCTATTCTTATTGACCCTATTTTGTGAATCCTAATTTAAATTTTCAACACTAAACATTAGGGGTAATTTTTAATGGAAATATCCATAGAAAAAATGCTCTGGTGATACGTTAATGTTGCAAAATGATCGGGAAAGCTGAAAGGTTACATCTTAAATAATGAAACCATTACATTTCCATCAGGTCATCACAAATGGAGGTTCGTCAATAATAACAATTAGGCCATGCTAAAAAATGTATAAATGATTTGGTTCATTAGTTTCACTATATTAAAAAATCCATCATTAAATTGCTTTTCTTATTCTTGAGACTGGGTTTTTAAATAATTAAATCAAGAAAACAAATATTGAAGCTCTTATGCACATGGCCCTTTTATACGAAGATGCACTAAATATTCTTCCTTTCCTAAAAAAACCTCAGAATAATGGAGATAAATGTAAATGACTCTATGCCAAGTAATTTAATAGTGAAGTGAATGAAATGATTATCAAATGAATTAATAAAAGAAAATAGGCAGATAGAAGCCAAAAACCTAAATCACTGCTATATTCCAACTGTTTTATTGTTTCTTTCCTATGAATCTAAAGTAACATAAAATTGAATGAAATAAAGCAATGCTGCTTCTCTTTGCCCTCCTGTTTCTCCAGTGAACATTATGTGGTGGAGGTGAAGCTTCCAGGCAGAATGTTTGAGTCCCTGCCTCTACAGATTAAAGAAGGACAATTGCTTCATGTGTATCCAGTACTTTTTAATGTTGGAATCAATGAACAGCAAACTCTTGCTGAGAGGTAAGCTTCAGATATAAGGTCAAGTACTTGATTTTTTTTGTTTAATTGTTACGGATATGCTGAATAATTCCACGTGTTCCTGCACATAGAAATTAGATTCATGGGTAACATTTTCTTTTTTATCAGTACAAAGTTATTTGATATGGCAAGCAGAATTATTCATATTTAAGGATTCCTGGCCCACATCAAATTTAAATATGGCAAAATAACAAGGAAATTATTGGTGTCAATACCAAAATATTCACATGGATTAAACTTTCTTCATGTTTCCAAATACCTACATGTATGTATCAAATTTTAGAATTTTTTGTGCTTATATGTATTTCAACATGGTAAACTCTGCTAATTGTGTCCAAATTTTCTGGACCTAATAAAACACGCTATTTTTTCCTTTTGTTTTATTTACTAAAATAATTTTTTAAATTTATTCAAAAAACTTTTTTTAATTTTTAAAATTTATTTATTTAAATAATTTTTAAAATTTATTTATTTATTTAAATAATTTTTAAAATTTATTTACTAAAATAATTGTTATTGGAGGATGACAACACATCTTTTCATAATAATTTTCTCAGTTAAATGACAGATGATTGTATGTGATCGCATAAGCAACTGTCAAAAACGCTTTGAGCAGACGAATTACTTTTGCATCTTACATGATTCCCTACATACTCTACATGTGCCTACAGCAGTTGACAGTGTGTTTAAGACTGTATGCAGCCCAATGTTCAGTCCTGGTCTTCTGGACCTCTCCTCAAGCTGTCATTGGTGAAGAGGAATATAGGAGGGATAAAAAGAGAGAAGGAAGAGTTTTTAGGTCTTTAGAGATATAGCCCTGCAGAGGTAGGGAGACTAACATTAACTGAGTATCAATTATGCAGAGGCACGGGGTTGGTGTTTTAGATTTCATATTTCATTCAGGTTCACATTTGATGACTGTGAGAATATTTTGGTGTGTCAGTAGGGATTGGTGGAGTCAGGGCCAGCGGAGACTGGAACATAGTTGAAATCACTTTTGCGCAATGTTGCTTAGAAAACAGAGACTCCTTCCTTACAAAACTATTGCCACCTATTAAGAAAAGAAAGATTTAAAAAAGTAACTTTCGGGTGCTATTTTATAACCCATGACTATTCTCTTTTTTCTATGTTTAGGTTTGGAGATGTCTCTTTGCAAGAAAGTATTAATCAGGAAAATTTTGAACTTCTAAAAGAATATTACACGGTATTTATGGAAAAGATGCCTCCTGATTGTAAGTATACAAGTTCCAAAGAAAAGCAACAATAATAATTTCTTGATTATGATTCTTCGGGAGAGGTCAGACATAGAGGTCAATGGAAGAATAAAGCACGGTGTGGGAATGTGAGAGTGATTTTGAGATTGTCTGCACCAAGACTGATTGCCAAGGCGGCCTGGCCGACACCTGCCTTGCTGCCCTGATTGCACTCAAGTGTGTCCTGCTGCTCATGCCAGGACGTTAATTTCAGTGCCACTAGAAAATGCCAAAAGTCAAAAATAAGGAACTTATAATTAGAAATCTCAATTGAGTCCAACAGAAATTTTGTAGAATTCTTAACCATGTAAAAGACTTTAATAAAGATTTAGTTTTCTGATTTATAAGCTACATCAGCTATATCTATCACATATATATGTGTGTGTGTATAGATTTATATATTTTATATTTATGCATATATATATATGTCAGATAGAATATAAATTTTACAGGTAACAAAAAGTGATATAAATTAAGGAACAAATTATTGAATATACTTATTGCAATATTTATGTGAAAATGTTGGGGCATAAGCCTATAGAACTCTGTTTTACATTTTGTTTTTTGTTTTGTTTTGTGCCATTGTTCAGTTCTGCCCTCCTTTTTCCCACAAAATTAAGCACGTATTTGAGCAGTGCAAAATTAGAGAATCAAGAATGTATTTGGAGCTCATCCATAAGTACTATAAAGAAATAAGTTGAGATACTTAGATATTCACAGTAAGAAACTAGGTTTGAATAAAGTAGGAAATATCTTAATATTTGTTGCCAAAAGCTGTAATAAAACTCTACCTGTCATCTATTCATTAGCAATTTGTTCACTGATCTGTATTCTGATACTTAGTTTGAAATATCTTAGGTAGCAGAGTACTTAGGTCTTTTTATAACACAGTTATCTTGCTTCAAAATATTACAGTGGCATAAGCACACATCCGTGTGTTTTTATAGTTAGAAAATTTTACTGCCACTTTTATATTTTATTTCAAATAAAATATTTTTAAAGCCAAAATGAAATTAAGTACAGAGAGATTCTTTGGCAGCCAGCATACTTATGAATTTTAAATTTGTTAATTACTCAGAAGGTTAATAATATAAAAAAAATTACTTTGCATTAGTAATTATGGGAAAAGTTTATTATAACGTGGATGTTGGTGGATCATTTTTTTTCATTATTTTTTTAAACATCTTTATTGGAGTATAATTGCTTTACAATGTTGTGTTAGTTTCTGCTTTATAACAAAGTGAATCAGCTATACATATACATATATCCCCATATCTCCTCCCTCTTGCATCTGCCTCCCACCCTCACTATCCCACCCCTCTAGGTGGTCACAAAACATGGAGCTGATTTCCTTGTGCTCTGTGGCTGCTTCCCACTAGCTATCTACTTTACATTCAGCAGTGTATATATGTCCATGCCACTCTCTCACATCGTCCCAGCTTACCCTTCCCCCTCCCTGTGTCCTCAAGTCCATTCTCTACATCTGCATCTTCATTCCTGTCCTGCCCTAGGTTTATCAGAACCATTTTTTTTTTTAGATTCCATATGTATGTGTTAGCATATGGTATTTGTTTTTCTCTTTCTTACTTCACTCTGTATGACAGATTCTAGATCCATCCACCTCACTGCAAATAACTCAATTTCATTTCTTTATATGGCTGAGTAATACTCCACTGTGTATATGTGCCATATCTTCTTTATCCATTCATCTGTCGATGGACACTTAGGTTGCTTCCATGTCCTGGCTATTGTAAATAGAGCTGCACTGAACATTGGGGTACATGACTCTTTTTGAAATATGGTTTTCTAAGGGTATTTGCCCAATAGTGAGATTGCTGGGTCATATGGCAGTTCTATTTTTAGTTTTTTTAAGGAAACTCCGTACTCTTCTCCATAGTGGCTGTATCAATTTACATTCCCACCAATAGTGCAAGAGGGTTCCCTTTTCTCCACACTCTCACCAATATTTATTGTTTGTAGATATTTAATGATGGCCATTCTGACTGGTTGTGAGGTGATACCTCATTGTGGCTTTGATTTGCATTTCTCTAATGATTGGTGATGTTGAGCATCCTTTCATGTGTTCGTTGGTAATCTGTATATCTTCTTTGGAGAAGTGTCTATTTAGGTCTTCTGCCCATTTTTGGATTGGGTTGTTTGTTTTTTTCATATTGATGTTGAGCATTCTTTCATGTGTTTGTTGGCGATCTGTATATCTTCTTTGGAGAAATGTCTATTTAGTTCTTCTGCCCATTTTTGGATTGGGTTGTTTGTTTTTTTGTTATTGAGCTGCAAGAGTTGCTTATAAATTTTGGATATTAGTCCTTTGTCAGTTGCTTCGTTTGCAAATATTTTCTCCCATTCTGAGGGTTGTCTTTTGGTCTTGTTTATGGTATCCTTTGCTGTGCAAAAGCTTTTAAGTTTCATTAGGTCCCATTTGTTTTTTTTTGTTTTTATTTGCATTTCTCTAGGAGATGGGTCCAACAGGATCCTGCTGTGATTTATGCCATAGAGTGTTCTGCCTATGTTTTCCTCTAAGAGTTTGATAGTGTCTGGCCTTACATTTAGGTCTTTAACCCATTTTGAGTTTATTCTTGTGTGTGGTGTTAGGGATTGTTCTAATTTCATACTTTTACATGTAGCTGTCCAGTTTTCCCAGCACCACTTATTGAAGAGGCTGTCTTTTCTCCACTGTATATCCTTCCCTCCTTTATCAAAGATAAGGTGACCATATGTGTGTGGGTTTATCTCTGGGCTTTCTATCCTGTTCCATTGATCTATATTTCTGTTTTTGTGCCAGTACCATACTGTCTTGATTACTATGGCCTTGTAGTATAGTCTGAAGTCAGGGAGCCTGATTCCTCCAGCTCCATTTTTCGTTCTCAAGATTGCTTTGGCTATTCGGGGTCTTTTGTGTTTCCATACAAATTGTGAAATTTTTTGTTCTAGTTCTGTGAAAAATGCTAGTGGTAGTTTGATAGGGATTGCATTGAATCTGTAGATTGCTTTGGGTAGTAGAGTCATTTTCACAATGTTGCTTCTTCCAATCCAAGAACATGGTATATTTCTCCACCTATTTGTATCATCTTTAATTTCTTTCATCAGTGTCTTATAGTTTTCTGCATACAGGTCTTTTGTCTCCTTAGGTAGGTTTATTCCTAGGTATTTTATTCTTTTTGTTGCAATGGTAAATGGGAGTGTTTCCTTAATTTCTCTTTCACATTTCTCATCGTTAGTGTATAGGAATGAAAGAGATTTCTGTGCATTAATTTTGTAAGCTACTATTTTACCAAATTCATTGATTATTTCTAGTAGATTTCTGGTAGCATCTTTAGGATTCTCTATGTATAGTATCATGTCATCTGCAAACAGTGACAGCTTTACTTCTTTCTGAATTTGGATTCCTGTTATTTCTTTTTCTTCTCTGATTGCTGTGGATAAAACTTCCAAAACTATGTTGAATAATAGTGGTGAGAGTGGGCAACCTTGTCTTGTTCCTGATCTTTGTGGAATTGCTTTCAGTTTTTCACCATTGAGAACGATGTTGGCTGTGTGTTTGTCATATATGGCCTTTATTATGTTGAGGTAAGTTTCCTCTCTGGCTACTTTCTGGGGAGTTTTTATCATAAATGGGTGTTGAATTTTGTCAAAAGCTTTTTCTGCATCTATTGAGATTATCATACTGTTTTTATCCTTCAGTTTGTTAATAAGCTGTATCACATTGATTGATTTGCATGTGTTGAAGAATCCTTGCATTCCTGGGATAAACCCCACTTGATCATGGTGTATAATCCTTGTAATGTGCTATTAGATTCTGTTTGCTAGTATTTTGTTGAGGATTTTTGCATCTATGTTCATCAGTGATATTGGCCTTTAGTTTTCTTTCTTTGTGACATCTTTGTCTGGTTTTGGTATCAGGGTGATGGTGGCCTCGTAGAATGAGTTTGAGAGTGTTCTTCCCTCTGTTATATTTTGGAGGAGTTTGAGAAGGAGAGGTGTTAGCTCTTCTCTAAATGTTTGATAGAATTCGCCTGTGAAGCCACCTGGTCCTGGGCTTTTGTTTGTTGGAAGATTTTTAATCAGTCTCAATTTGAGTGCTTGTGATTGGTCTGTTCATATTTTCTATTTCTTCCTGGTTCAGTCTCGGAAAGTTGTGTTTTTCTAAGACTGTGTCCATTTCTTTCAGGTTGTCCATTTCATTGGCATATGGCTGCTTGTAGTAGTCTCTCATGATCCTTTGTATTTCTTCAGTGTCAGTTGTTACTTCTCCTGTTTCATTTCTATTGATTTGAGTCTTCTCCCTTATTTTCCTGATGAGTCTGGCTAATGGTTTATCAATTTTGTTCATCTTCTCAAAGAACCAGCTTTTAGTTTTATTGATCTTTGCTATTGTTTCCTTCATTTCTTTTTCACTTATTCCTGATATGATCTTTATGATTTCTTTCCTTCTGCTCAACTTTGGGGTTTTTTTTCTTCTTTCTCTAATTGCTTTAGGTGTAAGGTTAGGTTGTTTATTTGAGATGTTTCTTGTTTCTTGAGGTAGAATTGTATTGCTATAAACT
>NC_041220.1:25131258-25135006 GCF_002837175.3 Physeter macrocephalus | reverse complement strand
TTCTTTGTTTCTTGTAATAGTCTTTATTTTTAGGTCGATTTTGTCTGATATGAGAATTGCTACTCCAGCTTTCTTCTGATTTCCATTTGTATGGAATATCTTTTTCCATCCCCTCACTTTCAGTCTGTATGTGTCCCTAGGTCTGGGTTGGGTCTCTTGTAGACAGTATATATACGGGTTTTGTTTTTGTATCCATTCAGCCAGTCTCTGTCTTTTGGTTGGAGCATTTAATCCATTTACATTTAAGGTAATTATCGATATATATGTTCCTATTACCATTTTCTTAATTGTTTTGGGATTGTTACTGTAGGTCTTTTCCTCCTCTTGTGTTTCCTGCCTAGAGTGTTTCTTTAGCATTTCTTGTAAAGCTGGTTTCATGGTGCTGAATTCTCTTAACTTTTGCTTGTCTGTGAAGATTTTAATTTCTCCATTGAATCCGAATGAGATCCTTGCTGGGAAGAATAATCTTGGTTGTAGAGTTTTCACTTTCATCACTTTAAATATGTCCTGCCACTCCCTTCTGGCTTGCACCGTTTCTGCTGAAAGATCAGCTATTAACCTTATGGGGATTCCCTTGTATTTTAGTTGTTGTTTTTCCCTTGCTGCTTTTAATATTTTTTCTTTGTATTTAATTTTTGATAGTTTGATTAATATGTCTTGGCATGTTTCTCCTTGGATTTATCCTGTATGGGACTCTCTGCGCTTCCCGGACTTGATTATTTCCTTTCCCATATTAAGGAAGTTTTCAAGTATAATCTCTTCAAATATTTTCTCAGTCCCTTTCTTTTTCTCTTCTTCTTCTGGGACCCCTATAATTCGAATGTTGGTGCATTTAATGTCGTCCCAGGTGTCTCTGAGACGGTCCTCAATCCTTTTCATTCTTTTTCCTTTATTCTGCTCTGCAGTAGTTATTTCCACTATTTATCTTCCAGGTCACTTATCAGTTCTTCTGCCTCAGTTATTCTGTTAATGATTCCTTCTAGAGAATTTTTAATTTCATTTATGGTGTTGTTCATCATTGTTTTTTTGCTGTTCAGTTCTTCTAGGTCCTTGTCAAACGATTCTTGTATTTTCTCCATTCTATTTCCAAGATTTTGGATCTTCTTTACTATCATTATTCTGAATTCTTTTTCAGGTAGACTGCCTATTTCCTCTTCATTTGTTTGGTCTGGTGGGTTTTTACTTTGCTCCTACATCTGCTGTGTTTCTCTGTCTTCTCATTTTGCTTAACTTACTGTGTTTGGGGTCTCCTTTTTGCAGGCTGCAGGTTCGTAGTTCCAGTTGCTTTTGGTGTCTGCCCCCAGTGGCTAAGGTTGGTTCACTGTGTTGTTTAGGCTTCCTGGTGGAGGGTACTGGTGCTTGTATTCTGATGGATGAGGCTGATTCTTTTCTTTCTGGTGGGCAGGACTGCATCCGGTGGTGTGTTTTGGAGTGTCTGTGACCTTATTATGATTTTAGGTAGCCTCTCTGCTAATGGGTGGGGTTGTGTTCCTGTCTTGCTAGTTGTTTGGCATAGGGTTGTCCAGCACTGTAGCTTGCTGGTCGTTGAGTGGAGCTGGGTCTTAGTGTTGAGATGGAGATCTCTGGGAGAGCTTTTGCCGTTTTATATTACATGGAGTCAGGGGGTCTCTGGTGGACCAGTGTCCTGAACTCAGCTCTCCCACCTCAGAGGCACAGGCCTTACACCTGACCAGAGCACCAAGACCCTGTAGAAAACAGGAATTTTTCTTTAATCTTTCTATTGGTCTTCCTTTTAGAAAACAGGCAGTTCAATGTCATTATGTGAAGGCCTCACTCTGGCTTCACCTAATAGGGTTCAAAGAGTACAGGTAATTTGAATCTGGTTCTTGTGTTCATCTTCCTTTCTTCACCCAGGCTTCCCACCATCCTTTTCCTGGAAATTCCCTGGTGGTCCAGTGGTTAGGACTCCGAGCTTTCACTACCAAGGGCACAGCTTTGATCCCTGGTCGGGGAACTATGATCCCACATGCCACAGCAAAATAAAATAAAATAACACCTGTTCCTGAAGACAAAGTGTCACTCCATGCTTCTGGGAAAGGCTCTCCCAGTGACTTGTTGGTGGATAATTTTCTTACAGTTACTTGTAATTTGGAAGTAATTCCCATAATTTTTATAAACAACTTGATTTCTCTTTATATGGGTCCTTTCAAAGTGAGGTCCCTGGACCAGCAGCATCCGTGTCACCTGGAAATCTGTTAGCAATGGACATTCTCAGGGCCCTCCACAGGTCTATTGAACTTGCCCTGTAATCTGTTTTAGTAAGCCTTCTGGGTGATTTCTGATCCATACTAGTGTTTGAGAGCCAATGCTGTGCCATCCTTACTCAAAACATACATTATATTAAAAAGTAGTTTGTTGGCAAAGTCTATGAAAGATTTCAATACTACACATAAACAATTATACACCTAAAAAGAAATATGTATAAGTAATTGTTGAAGTATTTCTGATATATGAAATACAATGTAATCCCTACATTCAAGTCATTGAAACTCTTCATGGGAGTGTAAGTTTTAAAAATTGGAAGAACATGAGACCTCATATAAATTATTGCTAATTAAATACAGCTGTTTTAGAAATATATAAATATATCTCATGCTTGAAAACAGGATGTACTTTTGCATCAAATCAATTTTATTTCATTAGTTGAAATGAGTTGTCTTAACAGACTGAATTCTTCCTGATATTTTGTTTCCTGTTATGTCAACATATTTTTAAGACAACACTATCCTAGATTTGGCACAGTGAAGGTATGATATGACTGTGGTTATTTTCCATAACAAAAGTCCAAACTGTATCTATGAAATTATACCAACATATGTAGGGTTTTTCCTCATGCAGAAATATTGTAACCTAATGCATCACTGGGTTGCACTCCATTCAAGGAGGTACCTAAAAGCTTTATTAAGAGTGGGAATAAGGGTTAGGCTATTTGTTAAGGAGGGAAGAACTACTATGTGGGATCATGCTTATAATCCATATAATCTACTATTTTTCTTTCACAGTGAAATCAAGGGATAATTTGTAACAGTGTTAAAAGGCTAAGTTAACCCTCTAAATATATTACTTTCACTTATTCATCCATTTTTGATGTCCTGTCCATTAATCTACTCACCCTGTTTATTTTCTGATTTATAATCTAGTCAAATTCTACATGTTTTAAATTAAAAAATTTCCTTTCTTCCCAAAAGATTTTTTTTAAACTTAGGGATGTCCCCTACTTTTGCAATACCAGGATTTAATGAATAAATCATTTTAGCCTATATATTCACTCCCAATCAAATAGGTATCATCTTTCTGTTTATTCTTCTTATACATAGCTTTTATGGTCTAAAACATTTATTCTTCCCCAAATATTCTCTAATTCTGTTAAATATGTAGTAGATTCAATTGATAGTCTCAATTCAGCAGTCTACACACATGGACTCCTTTTATCTAATACCTCTGTAGGCTTTACTGGGCACTCACCCCTTAGGAGTTAGTAATGGGGAGGGGAGTAAAGTTAAAGTTGCCAAACAACAGTACCTCATTTCCTTTCAGTGTGTTCAACATAGTCTGGTGATTTGTAGACTAATGTTTTTGAAAATCTCAAGTTCATTTGGAAGAAATATTCAATCAAATTCAAGTATTACTATCCTCCAACCCCATATTCCTTGTATCTGCAGAAAGGTCATTAGTGGAAGGCTCTCTCTCTCTCTCTCTCTCTCTCTCTCTCTCTCTCTCTCTCTCT